>NW_009746969.1:0-2492 GCF_000703405.1 Apaloderma vittatum | reverse complement strand
AGAACAGACCCTTGAGGAGCTCCACTTGTCATTGGTCTCCATGTGGACACCGAGCCATTGACTCTTTGAGTGCGATCATCCAGCCAGTCTGCCTTCACATGCTTGCATATTCTCCTTATGTATTTCTATATAAAAAATAAGATGCTTTTGCTTGTGCCAAGAGACTAGACATTTTGTTTTTCTGCTGTTTGGTCACCAGTATATCAGTGGTTAATGAAATCCTAAAGCTTTTTCTCTTAACAGAAAAATTTCACAGTCTTTGCCATGCACTTTCTTATTCTCAAAGAGAAGCCACTATTTCCTGAAGCCCAGATTCAGAGCCTCATCAGCTGCTATGTTTCTTTTTTAATAGTGTCTTGATACAACTTTATTGGTTAAGCAAGCAGTGATATTTTATTCAGGTATTTATCTCCAAATATTTAATGCTACAACACATTGATCTAAATATTTTAGTGTTTTGTCTGGAGTAGTAGGTCACCAAAAGTATTCAAATACCTTTTACATCCCTATAGAAAATATTGCCCTTGGTAAGTGACTTTGGAGTTTATATCTTATTTTGAGACCATCCTTAGTCTAATATTTTTAAAGCCTAGCTTTTGCCCTTTATGAAAACTTCAGCTTTGTTCTTTTATTTTCATTATCATACACTGTCTCTATAAACAGATATACATTCGAAATTACGATGTAAAAGCCCAAATAATTTTCAATAGCTCATTTGTATCTTCAAGAGACCTGATTGTTCAGAAGGCAAACGTAGTCAGCTCTGAAAAATCTATGCAATATGCTCAGAAAGCATCAGTCAAAAATGTTAGCTGCATTTGCAAAAATAAAGGACTTTGAAAATCTTACTGCTGGATAAGTATGTAAATAACATCTTGAATGACGACCAGAGAATATGTGGGATGTTTCTGAAAAGTCAACAATCTCTCAAAGCATTAAACCTTGCTAATGCACAAACATAAGTACAAAAGGGAAAGTGATGAATATGGGGGAAAAAAGCCAGTCCTCACTCTATATACACAGAAGAACATGGTCTGAACAAGATATTTCTATTTAGAGAAGAGTTTGCAGAGTTGTAATGAACAGGTAACATCCAGCAGCAGTCAAGAAAAGCAAAACCAGTATTAAAAGTGGCAAAGAATGGGACAATATAGCACCACCTAGATCCTTGGTTTTGGTCCCCATGCTACAAAACAGACATAGAAAAACCATACAAGATACAAAGAGATGTGACAAGGGAGATTAAAGCTATGGAATGGCTTCTGTGTGAAGAATGACTAAATAAATAGGACTCTTCAAAGACGGACAGATGAAGAGGGACAGGACAGAGATCTAAGAAATTGTGTGTCCATGACAAGCTGAATAAAGAGCTCCGTAAGCTGCAGGTTGCAGAGAGCATGCAAGAGAAGTATATTTATGTGCCTGCCCTCATAACACTCCTTCCTACACAAGTGCTTCTATCAGAAGCAGAATAATGAGCTTGAGAGATTTCTGGCCTGATCAAACACAAGACATGTTACCAAATTACTTTCACTTCAAGACAAGCCAAATATTTGGCTTACAAAAGAAATCACTGTGTCAAAGAAGATTTATGCAACCCCTTTTATTATATTCATTTCTGTATGTACTGAACTGAAAAGGTCAAAATTTTCACAAAAGGTAAACACAGAATCATAGAGCCCTAGAATACCTAAAGTTGGAAGGGACCCACAGGGACCATTGAGTCTAACTCCCTGCTCCTCTCAGGACAGTCTAAAACTAAACCATATGACAAAGAACATCTGTCTAGACACTGCTTGAGCTCTGACAGGGTTTGTGCTGTGACAGCTTCACTGCGGACCCTGTTCCAATGACCCACTACCCTTGCAGTGAAGAACTTTTTCCGAATGGCAGACCTGAACTTCTCCTGAAACCTCTTCATTTCACTTCCTCATGTCCTACCACTGGTCACTAGAGAAGGGAAATCAGCATCTCCTTCTCCACTGCCCCTCCATGAGGAAGTTGTAGACTGTGATAAGGTCACCTCTCAGCCTTCTCCAAGTTGAGCAAACCAAAGGACCACAGCCACTCCTCCTAATTCTTGCCTGGAGATCTTTCGCCATCGTGGTCCCCCTCCTCTATAAGAAAATACGATTCAGATTCAGGTTTAACTGTAGTACTACAAGTGCTTGAACACTGTGAGTCACTTCTAGCGTACCCTCTAGCTTACCTTCAGTGCTATTTTTAAAAGGATGGATAGCATATAAAAGTGAGAATATTAATTTGTATTAGCAATGGCTTGCAATGCACAGATCAGTCCATATCAGTACAGGCAAGTTAGTTATTTGCTTAAGTCTTGTTCTTCACTCAGACCAGACTGTAAATCAAGAGTAAAGTAATTGAAATAATGGATTCATCCTAGGTTTATAGTGTTGTGATTGAGATCAGAAGCTGATACCTACATTACTTCCTGCTTTAGAACCATAGAATCTTAGAACAATTCAGGTTGGAAA
>NW_009746968.1:0-2436 GCF_000703405.1 Apaloderma vittatum | reverse complement strand
TGCAAAAGCTTTTCTTAATTATATAAGAGAGATTGAAATTTATATTGAGGTTCGTCATAGATCTGCATGGAGCCATTGATCAGGCAAGTTAGAGACACAAGTTAATGATTATCTTCCTGTATTGGGCCTTAGTAATGGCACTAGAAATCACAGAAGTTCAAGTAACTCAATTCTGTGAATTACTTCTAACATATTATTCTAGAACTAACATAATTTGTATTTCAGTACAACTTTTTTTTCCTAAATATCATCCTTGCTTAATTGCAAAGTAAAAGATATAAAAAGCAAGACTATTAATTTTGTTACAGCCTTAGGTTCAAAGAGAATAAGCGAGCTTCAAGAAATATGACCACGTACCTAAAGGAAAGGAGTTTTATCTGGCTAATGCAAGAAGCCAGTGGAAATCTGTAAATAAACATGATTCATTTATTTATAAATATCTAGAGATAAATATTAATAATTCTCTAGTGTAGCACAAGCTGACATATTTATTACTAAACATAATGCACTTAACAACAAGAGTTGTAAGACAACAGGCTGTTTTACTACTGCCTCGTAATGGGAATTACATGAATAATGAGCCTCGGGAGGCACTTACAGTGATAAAGGTAAATATTGGCTCTAAAAAAAATGTCAGACAAGCTATTATACCTCCGTATTGCCAGCAAGCTATACAGATTATTAGCTATTATAATGTTATATCTAGCATTTAATAGCTGGGAATGCATATGTAAGAGATAAAAAGACTAATGATATCAGAAGGTACGGTCAGTGCAAATCCTCCATCTCTCTCCGGATCATAACTGCGGGGATGGGGGGCATCGCTACAGAAAACCCACCTCAAGGGCAGTGCAGCGAAGGACCTTGAACAGAAACCAACTCAGCAGAAACTGAACTGTAAAGCATCACATCCCAGATCAAAAATACATCTTGTTTCTACTGTTACTAGTTTCTGTATAGCAGCTGAGAAGAATTTGCCGGAGATATCAGCTGCGCTACTTGAGGTGCTACGCGAAGAGGGACGGCACTTTGCACGGACACAGCGTTCTCATCAGCATACATTGAAAAAAAAAAAAAAGAGGACTTAAAGAAACTTCGCCAGTAAAACAGGTCTCCCTGCAGGAGTGACCTAACAGAGCAGGATTGTGTCTGCCACGGTTTTTTCTGGGGAAAATCCTAAACCACCTTCTGTGGTTCCCTCAGGAAGGACGTGGTGGCACCGTCTAACAATAAGGCTGAAAAGGGCTGCAGAAGGTCATCCTTGTCCACACTTTTCTTCATGGGGAGACCAACAGTCCTCACAGAGCTCATCATTCCAGTGACTGACGAATACTTACTCAGCATGCACTGCCTTAATTCGATAATTTCCACAGTTGAACCTAACGTGTTTCAGAAAGGCCAAGAAACCATTGACACTGGTTGTACACGGCACACTTCTTCATCCACGGAACTCAGAAGACTTTCACAGGTGAAAAAAAGAGCAGACCAGACCGCAACCTGTTGGTGACACCAACTGCTAACTCACGATTAGCTCATCCCTGGATGTGTTCAGGGTCAGGCTAGGCAAGGAACCTGGTCAAGCGGGAGATGTCCCTGCCCATGGCAAAGGGGTTGAAGTTGGGTCATGCCTAAGGTCCCTTTCAACTCAAACCATTCGATGACTCTATGATGCCTGGGATCTAGAAAATTGCTCATCTAGACACAACTCTCTCTCCACTTCTGCACAATCAAAAGAAAAATATTCCCCATGGTCACACCACCATAACTGAGGTGATGAAATCCAAAGGCTTAGCTATGCTTTAACTCTCCAAGGACCTAAACTACTTCATCTTTTTCCAGGTGAATAAGTGTCACTCTTTCTAGAGTTGCGTTGCTTCGTTGGCAAAACGGTGATAATGATGCTGAACGCCTTACAAATGCTCTAAATTCATATTTATGTATGAACTTAAAAACATATGAATTTAAAACATTTAAACCAATGTGGGCTTGTGTACTTAGAGGGTAGACATGTTTCCTGTCATGCAGGGGATTTCTCCATAGAGAATAAAGTTTCAGAAGTTGGAATAGCCTCTCTGGTGACTGATTTCCAGCTGTAATGTATATCAAAGGAACCGTCTCAACTCTCTCTGCTCAAGAAGCTGTCACTTCTGATGTCCCAGAAATCACCAGTCTGACTTACATTTCTTCTGCCACACATGCCACTGCTGGCCAGTGCAGCGCAATAGGTCAAGGGGTAGAGTTGCAAAGATATGCCAAGATGAAGAAAATCAATTTTGGAGCCCAAAAGGCAAAACTACTGATGCAGAAGATTGCTAAATACAACCAGTTGCCTTATGGCACTTGAGTCTTCCAAGGAGGACACTGTGAAGCTGCTGCTCAATAAAAATGAAATGAGGTCCCATGGAAAATCAGAAAGAATAATTTTTTTTTTTTTTT
>NW_009746967.1:0-2372 GCF_000703405.1 Apaloderma vittatum | reverse complement strand
CCCTTCCAGCCTAGGCCGTTCTAAGATTCTAAGTGGGAAGGTCACAATTTTCAGAGAGCTCTGAGGCAATTAGTTACATAAGCCCTTTTTCATTCAGAAAGGTTAATTCAGTCACATTCCTGTTCCAGCCAAGAATTCCTTTCCCAAAGCCATTGCAGATCTGCTGTGTTCAGTAATTGGTCGAGCACTGATCTGACACCTAAAGACATCACAGATTTCGTAGAAACATATCCAAGATCCGTGGATGGTGTTTTTATATTTTTCTCAGACTAGGAAATTTTTTTCTAAAAATGATAACCAGCCACTGCAACCGCTTTTCTTTTAATTATTTAGGCATTACTTATATTTCATGTGTGTTCATCTGTTAATGTTCAGATTCTTAAAATTATTGCACTGGTATAGCCTGACGCCAGACAATGCTTATTGGTTGAATCTTACAGGAATTTTCTTGGAGGTGGCTGCACTGTTTAACAAGTTACTTCTGGCATTTAGTAGTTTGTCATCGTAGGGGTGTTCTTCCATACGAGATTATTGACAAACACTTCTTTTCCTGTATTTTTTTTTATTTTACCTAATCTTTATCAAAAACTATTTATGGATTAGGTATTTCATTTTACAAACCTCTAATGCTTAAATAAATTTCAGAATATTAACTCTAAGAACTAGCCATCCACTTGAACATCAGGTAAACAAAATATTACCTGGGTACGAAGTAGGGCTTTCTAATCATCAGCAAAATGATAAAGTCCTTTTTTGTAAAATAAATAAATTTGAAATAATATACATTTCCGATTTCTCCTTGCAGCACACACCTGCCAAATAGTACAACCAGCATATAACATCTTCAACTGTTTCACTATAAAATTTAGCAGCCTTCAGAGCAGGGAAGAATATATCTCACTGACTTATAGAATCAGAATGCCTGAATTCATTTATTGTCTGGAGCATACACACTTCTTCCGAACCAGTTAAAATATGTAAACTTCAGTGAAGAAAACAGCAACACTAAACAAAGCTTCTCAGCTCTGCCAAGGTCAATAGCACCACAAAAAGGCCCCTGGAGCTCAGCAAACAGAATAGACAGAGCTGTATTATATCATATTCTCTCACGCTGACAACTACCTTTCACCGTGAATGATAGACATAAATTGGAGTGATTTTTTGAGCAAGCCTGCTTCTGAGTCTGAATAAAAGAAGGGACAAGTTGATTTCTGGGAGTAGTGGTTTTGGTCTCTGTCTTTTTGAAGAAAGAAGTAAAACAAAGTGGATTTATTTCCTATATTATCTGAGAGAAACCTTTAGACGACCTTGGAAAGAATGGAGAAGATAAAGAAATGACCCAAGAGAAGAAATGGACAACAAGAAAACCAACACATGTAGAAAAACAAAAAATTCAACTGAGCTCACAAGGAATTTATTTTCTTGAGACAATATAAATAACATAAAGCGTGAAGCATCCAGCAGATTTCTTCAGATGTCGCTTATGAAGATATAGGAGCGATGCCTTCACAGGCAACTGAGCAGCCAAAATTTCCTAAATTGTTTTGACCAAATTGTGCCACAGAACTGTAATTCTCCATCACTTCTATATATTTATTGACAACAAGGTAAGTAGGCAGTGATGACTCACTAATTTTTTTGGCTGTCAGTGTGCGGTGGTTTTCATTCACTGGTGAGCACTGTATCTGGAATAAACTCTAAAATTCATGGATGAAGCATTCAATGAGAAATTTAATCATTTCTCTGTTTGGTTTTTTTTTGTTTGTTTTTTTGAGAGAATTGTAGTTTCAAGGGTTTAAATTTCCTGGAACAGGTGAAAAAAGAAAAAAGAGCTGACAAACATATTTGTTAACTGAAAGGAAAATAAATGATTTCCAGCGTTGAATATCTGGAATGGTTAGAGTAGGGTTTAATGAAATCACTTACACCGGGAATGATTAGGCATAATGTCTCTCTTTCTCTGTCTAAACACTGCATGGGCATAAAATTTCTCCTTTACAATGTTAATTTGATTTCTTGACAAGGGAGAAAAATTACTTAAAGTGTGTAAAAGCTACCAGCAGATTGAGGTTATTACTTTGTTGCAATATGATTTGAAAACATTAATCTAATGGGAGAAAGGTAGTGGTGCTTCATGACTAAATGGGGTACATGCCCATCATCTTCTGCTACAGCTGGCAGAGTTGAGGGAGTAGCAAATAGCTAAAAAAAAGGAAAAAGAAAGAAAACAAATTAACACAATACTAACAACCAATAGGAATTTGTGAAACAGCACATGTCCTCTCTCACACATTCTCTCTTTTACCATTGGAAAACTCCTTTAATTTCTTTACATTTCCATTATTGCAAAATCAGCCAGAGGTAATATAAAT
>NW_009746966.1:0-2536 GCF_000703405.1 Apaloderma vittatum | reverse complement strand
AGGCCGGCCCAGCCCTAACCCACGACAGGTAAACTTACAATTTCTGTTAAGTTACTGGTTTCCTACACAGAATGCATCTGGGAGTGGAAGATAGGTTATTAGTTACTCTGTCTGAGCACGTCTAGAGAAGGGCAAGCATCTTCTGCTCTCTGCAACTGTTTCATGGGATCCTATGTCATGACAACTTGTTCGCTTTAATATTTAGCCTCTGCTGCCTGGTTTTTCGTCCAAGAACAAGACAAATCCATCAAAATTCAAGAAGCAGTATCTGAGGCCAAAGAGCTCTGGAAAAACAAGATCAACCATGAACATGTTGCAGAGGTGCTTGTTCAAGCAATGTTTGCCCTCTCTGATTCCTTGGTCTGTCTTTTTATTCCCAGGCTCTACATTCGCACCAATGGTTAGGCTGCTGCTCTTGTAGGAAGCATGTGTACCCCATTGCTGTTGAGATAATTGTCCTTGCAGTTCTGAGAACAAGAAGGACTGCAGTAAATTACTTTTCTGTACCTTTCAAGTACTCTTCACAAAATGGAAAATAGATGAAAACTCTACATTTCTGAAAGAAACCTTTCTACTGGGACATTAGAAAAACTGTGTCAAGCTGGAAAAGCAATATAAAAAAATACGAATTTTAATCCTTTTTATTGTGTGGATGACAAAGCCCTGGCCCAGGCTGCTCAGAGAAGCTGTGGAGTCTCTATCTATGGAGATATTCAAAAACCATCTAGACATGATCCTGGGCAACCAGATTTAGGTGGCTCTGCTTAGGCGTACGGTTTGGACCTGGTCACTTTCAGAGGTCCCTAGAATCCTTTCTGTTCAAGTCACTACTCTGATGCAGACCAAGACCTACCATCAGGCTCTCACACTGATCTCCTGAGCCTCAGGTCCAAGTTTCGCAGTGTCTCCTCTCCTCCAGGTCTTGTTTTACTCTGTACCAGTATCTAGTATTTGTGGAAGGTAGGATCGAAGTGCAGATGATAATCATAAGCATGCTGAGCATTAAGAGGCTGATAGTAAACCTTCTCTACCAGTGTCTGAGTGGAAGCTCCAACATATCAAACATAGCTGATGCACTTGTGTGAGAAATCCTGGTTCACATTTCACCTTTCATCAGGAAAAGTCTCAGTAAGCTCTACTCTCCAAAAGTTTAAAACATGTTATTTATCAGGGCTGTTCTCCTTGCCTCTGGACACTAGTCTGTGAGTAAATAGACCTCAATATTAGGAAAACTTCCTTCATACCAAGCCTGTTCTGCTTTCCAGGATTTCACCTTGTTAGTTCAGGATCTATTTCTCTGTCCCTTCTTAGGCCTCTCACCCTGCATGAGGATTGTCATCTGTGAAGTAGTAGGGGAAAGTATAATCTACATCAAAGAGGACTCCAGCAGAGACAATGTCCATTCTCCAAAATAAAAGGAAGACAGAGAAAGAAAAAGGCATGTATTGTGTGGCAAAAGCAATCTCTAGAAAAAAATGATGACTGAAGCTTTCTAATGAATTGAATGGAAAGACTAAGTGATTTCAGCTGTTGAATGACAAATTTCCCTGGAAGGATATACTCTGAGGAGTCAAAAGAGGAATGAAAATCAACACTGTATGTTAACGGTACAGAAGGCTGTAAGTCTTAGGAAGAACAACTGCGTGGAATTTGAGTGTTCAAGCACCAAATAGAGCTGACAAAGTAGGATGAATTGCACAAGCAAAAGCAGAGCTCTACAAGCTTGGGTCATTAACCAATGTAATAATAAGAGACTGGAACAACCACAGAAAGAATCTGGAGATGTCTGTGAAGGTTTTTTTCCAGTATAAACTGTAGCAACAAGATACACAGCTATGCTGTACATTAGCGGTCATTGACAAAACACTGTTGCTATGGTAGGTGTATTTTTAAATGTCATTTCAGGCAACTATGCAAGAACTATCAACATGGCTCCTTTTCTGTCACATTAAAGCTAACCTTGAGGGTGGTTTTTAAGAAGAGAACCATGACTGATATCTGATAGCTAACAAGTCATTAAGAAAATAGTTTTACTATCAGCCTCATCTGTCTATTACAGGAAGTGGAACATGCTAAGAGACTATGTATCCTCTTGGGCACACACACCTTCTCAGGTATGTACACAATTATTCTTCACTTTAAAATATAAATAAGTTGCAAGAGTAAGCACAGTTTTCACTGGTGAAAATCAGTAGCACTCTGCATCTGCTGAGGTTCAGTCCATTCTCACTGCATTTTCTTTTTTAACCTCTACAACACATACAACATTCAAAGATAAGTGACCACTAAAAAGAAGAAAATTTATTGCTCTGCAGGGGACACTTGATAGTTGTACTGTCCTCTAAATAATCCTTCTGCCATGAAAAAATTTTTTATGTATAGGATACAGTGAAGAACGGATAAAGGATCTTCCTGTTTGTCCAGCACAACATTCCCTTGCAGCCATCACTGAGGAAAAGGGTGGCCTGGGCTCTCTCTTCCATCTGAGGGGATTTAAATCCTTCAGCTTTATCTCTTTATATATATATATATATAT
>NW_009746965.1:0-2517 GCF_000703405.1 Apaloderma vittatum | reverse complement strand
AATGGTTGGACTTGATGATCTTGAAGGTTTTGTGGTTGTTAGGGATCTGAGGGTACAGTGAGTAAAAAGGCAGTTGTTACAGGTGGAAAATGGCTTGGTTCTGCCAAGGTGAAGAAAAGTAAAAAACCAGTGTGGATGTGCATCTGTGTGTGCGTGCATGTGTACGTGTGGTTGCTAGCAAACTGCTTTTAAAGGCATGATGACCACTGGTCAGGAAAAAAAGTGATGAGCAGATTATTTCACAGCTACCTGCTGTTTTCTTGGCTCTCCCCTTTTAGATGCCTGGAAGTGACCACTGACAGAACATCTGGCTGACGACCTCAGTGCCTCTACTCCGCTCGTCTGCGTTGGCAGTGTCCTGCATTTCATCATATAGCAAGCCTGTCTTCTTCCCTTGCAAAGCAAGTTGTTGCAGTATTCCTCGCTGTGCGGGAGTAGGATGTTTATTTCAATAATGTGAACTGTTGCATTCCTCTAACTTGGAGCCTGGAGAAGGCGAAAGAGCAGGAGAGGAACTGGAATGTTTCTGCACAAACTTCTGGCTACGGAGCCCAGTAACCTCTCCAAAGTGCTGTCATGTTTCAGCCAAGTTAGAGTGCGACTTGGAAGCTTGCTCGAAGCAGGCCTAGGAGGAACTTGCATTGTTCACATTATTGCTGCTATTCTCTGTTTTCTGAATGACAGCCAGCAGGAAATTCCTGGGACAAATCTTGCCACGTTTTGTTTTGTGTTGGTGTGTTGTTTGGTTGGATTTTTTTTGGTTTGTTTGTTTTTGGTGTTGTTTTTTTTTAAATCAGATATTTAGGAATTAACCTCGAAGCACAGATATGTAAAGTTTTGGGCCTCCCTTGTGATTTTATTTTTTCCTCTGAAGGATTTATGACCTCATATGTGTTGTTTCTGTGACATCAGGTGGTGTTGCCATGGGAACCATTTTATTGTCAAAACCAAAAGAATTTTGAAGAGTTCCTTAGCAGCACAGGATGCAGAGTACAGAGTATAAAGAAACTACTTTTATCTAGATGATAAATCTGGTTTATTGGATCTGTGATTTCTCAGCTCTGTCCTTCTAGAAGCAAGAATAAATCTGGCAAAAACAACAGTTGCACCTGTTAATCAGGGGCAGAATTGGTCCTTACGTGCAAAATCTTGGGAATTTCCTTTCTTGTCTCCACCTTCCCAATAACTGATAGTTTCCAAATGCTTTAACATATGAGAATAAACAGCATTCTATTCATAGGAGCTTTACAGGAGCAAAAGCTTGATATGGAGCAGGAAGTTTGTATTGCTGTGATTTTGGTTCTTTTAAAATAACCATGTACAGTACCCAATGCAATTCACGAAGAATGAAGTGTTGAGGATTCGTATTTTCCTTCCATAATACCTCCAAAATCAACGGATATGAGAGATTTGATTGTTTACAGAGCTCTCTAGTTTGTTCTGAGGTATGAGGTTCTGTCCTCTGCTGGAATGATGGATACCCACCAATGCACCTGTAGGTAAGGAAAGAACAAAATGTTGTGATTGAGCATAGTTAAAATGTAGAAGTGTTCAAAACCCTAGATGAAAACAACACGGGATAAACCTGCTAAAAACTGTTAGCATACAGCAAATCTAGGAGTTTTATATCCATAAAAGTAGCAAGTGTGGATGATGTGTGTATGTGCATACTGATAACATGTATTTTTAAGCCTTACGATCAAATCTGCGTGCATATCTACACAGGAATTTATCACATGGTAACAGGGGAACAGCCTAGTTTTCCTTAAGAAAAGTATCATCGTGGGTTCCTGAAGAAAGTTGTCAAAGGAAATTTTAAAAATTCCTTTCACATACGTATCCTGCTCTAGTTAAGGTTCTGCAGCTGCTGAATTTAGTGCCCGGGAACTGTAGCTGTATTCCAAAAGACAAGTGATCTCATTGCCGTATATTTGCTGGAGTTAAAGTAATATACACAAGGGGATAGATAGGTTAAACGCCATATGCTTAACCCAAACATTTCTCTTTTAAAGGATTCTCTGCATTTGGGTGTGTATCAGCATTTTGCAACGTTTCGCTGATCTTTTGTTTCATAACGAGGGAGCCTGGGGAGGGAGAGAATTATAAGAACTGTGGTTACTACCGGTCTGTAGCTGTTCTCTGTCCAGTCCACCTCGCCAAATGTAGTAATCTAGACCTCAGCAGCTTCGAAGTGGGTCTGAGGGGATATCAAGGATGCAGAATCCCAGCATGGGAAGGAGAAGGGAAGTGCTGCTTAAACATTGACACATTGCCAGATGTAGTGCTTTTTAACATCGGTGTGGGCTTGTTCACACTTGTCAAATCATACTGTGCATCATAATGTCGCATTTTCATCAGATAGATTAGCTTGCTCTCTATTCCCACTCTTCAGCAACCCTTTTCATTTCTCCCTTCTTCCCTTCAGTCCACTGTTCTTTTTATTTTACCCTTTTCACCCTTATCCTATGGTTATTGTCTTTCTTTCTTTCTGCCTAACTCCCTCTCGGCAAAAAAAAA
>NW_009746964.1:0-2513 GCF_000703405.1 Apaloderma vittatum | reverse complement strand
CGCAATCCCAGACAGAACACAGCAATTCTATGAAAATTCTGTGCTGTCTTAGACCATTTACAGGTCCAACACAAGTGCCCGTATACAGAATACCATCAGGGAAAAAGAGTATTTAATGTCTCAGAAAGGAAGTTTCTGTCAGTTGTATTTGTAGTTCCTTTACTCAGTCCTCTTATTTTCTTGGCATAAGTTCACTGAATTCACAATTAACTTTTAAAATTTATTCCCTTCCCTGTGTTTTTTATGCGATTTTACTTCTAGTGTTATTTTTACTCTGACAAGCTAATACTGGTACTGTTACCTTCATGAGGAAACCTCACTGTGGAAGTCTGGTATGCACAAAGAACTCTTAAGTTTTGCGCACTGCTCCTACCATAGCACTTTTTTTGAACTGGCAAACATGGCTATCAAGAGCTTGAAGAATGGACCAACAGGTATTGCCCAAGCCGCATTCTGGAGTACCAACACTCATTTCTTTCCTCTCATTAAAAAGATGTATTTTTACTCTTTCAGCAAGGCTCTTGCATCAGATAAATCAAGACACCAAGAAACAGAATAATGAAAATATCTTTCAAAGTTGATACAAGACCTCTAGGAAAGGTGAGAAAACCTAAGAACTACTTCCCTTTCTCAAGGGCAGGGAGCCAGACAAGACAGATTCGCACATGACCCTGATGTGAGGAAAGCTGACAGAGGACTTGGAGCGATTTGAGAAGTTGCACCCCAAATGCAATTCCATGAAGATTGAATCTCAGTGCTACCATGCCCTGCTCCAACAAAAATGAAGAACATGCTGAGCAGTTCACAAAAAAACGCACTTGTTAGCCTAAAAGGTGCAATCATGCCTTATTCATTGCATTTGTATCAGCAGGGACAACCTGCACAATGCAGAATAAGTAGCAAGAACACAATATCCAATACTCAGTTCCTCTATCAGCAAAACAAGTGCAACCAGATTCTGAAACTTTACTGCACTGTTCTCCGCTTTTTGTTGTTCTTCATTTTCGGCACTTGATAAGACAAACGGTGCTCTTTTAAAGCTTGTTTTAACTACCAAATTTTAGCATACTACATATTGGTCTTCCCATCTTTGCTGGAAAAATAAATCACTTGATAAAGATCTGTGAATCCTTATAAAACAGCAACAACGAGAAGGCAGTCTGAAACTCTATTATGTTTGCTGCGATGCTGTGTAGCATTGAACACATCCCTATTCACAGGACAACATGAAATATCATTACAAACCACTCTCAATTTCCTTTGTTTGCTTTAATGCAGCCACAGAGGTGATAAATGCCCCAATTTTTTAATGACGAAATTAGCCGAGAATTCTCTGAACAGAACACTTACCTTTTGCCCTACGGAAAGGTACAATGTTTCAAATGAACACGTATAGCTTTAGTTCCTAACTGCAATAATGTTCTGGAGAGGGGTTCTTGCCTACAGTCTCCCAAGTATCTTCACACTGTGTCCATTACGTCCAGCCCAGACAGAAGAGTTTGTCTGTGCCTTCCAGAGAGGTGCTACAGTTTTGCGAGCCACAGCCACCCAGGCAGGCTTCCTCACCCCTTGCAGTCAGCTGTAGGAACTACCACTGCCTTGGAAAGTCTACTCTTGAAGTGAAACAATGTTATTTTAAGCACAAATGTTACTTCAAGTTATTTCGAAGATAAGTCGGACCACAGTAACTGTAAAGTACTGTAACCAACAGTACCCATCCTCTGGACCAGCAAAGTCTCCTTGATTTTATCTGTGAAAAAAATTTATCTGAGACCTTCAAGCTTTGTTTCCTCCCGCATACATCAATTCAGATCAGTAAAGCAATTATTTTGCAACAAAAATGTCAGACCACCTATAGAATAGCAATGGCTACAGAACGCCTTTGTCACCCCATGTTATCATTCACCTCTGAGGCTTAGCATCACTGTATTCTTAGGGAGACTACTGAAAGCGTCTGTCTCTCACATCTTCTAACAGAATCCAGCACAGGACAGCTACAAACAGAAGAGCTCTTCCCTAGGACTAGATCTATGGCCTGGCTCCAGACAAAATCGACAGAGCTCACGGGGCATGCGCAGCTGGAAGCACCTTGGCAGGCTAAGAGGAATGCTGCAGAGAGTCCCACAAACCAGTTAGTTCTCCCACAATACACTGTGAATCAGCCCAAGACCATAAGGCTCCCACAGAAATCCCAGCCTCAATGAAGCGCCAGCGAAGCATTAGCAGGCACACACCCACCCAGGCATTTGGCTTCGCACCATGGACACAGGCAGGTGGATTTGACAAACACAGTGTTCACGAGCAAGCTCTTCAGTCTAGATATTTCGTTTTTCTGTCCTACGCTTCAACTCAGACACATTTACACCATGTCACTCACTGTTTTAAGACATAAGCATTACAATTCGGCTATCAGGAATGTTTCGGCTTCAGCAACAGCAGTAAACTTGGGAATAAGGAGTAGTAGCTTTATAAAAGAACATGTTTCTTACACAACCCCAAATTACTGGTCTCTG
>NW_009746963.1:0-2139 GCF_000703405.1 Apaloderma vittatum | reverse complement strand
GTTTTCTGCTTCCAAAAGCTTGCATAGAGGAGGTTTTCTTGTTGTCTGCACTCTGAAAAACAAAATATGCTAGACCAGTGCTAACAGCATATACTGTTAGTGGTATGTAAAGCAGTGGAGGAAAGGGTGAGCAGACAAGGTCTGATGCTGTGCTACCTTGCTCTAGTTATTATCACAGAATACTTTGTGGGCTTCTTTCCCAGTAATATAGCCAGTTCTTAAAAACTTTGTAGGCCACTTAAATCTATGACTGTATCAGTATGGTGTAAAGCTTTGAGTTATATAGTAGTATAATCATCTAAATTAATACAGATTAAATCACTGGCCCAAATGACTAAAACCTTTATATATTCAGAAAATAATGTGTAGGTTTTCTGTTATTTGCCTTTTTTTGTTTATTTTTTGTGTAATTTTAGAAACAAATCTAATTTTCTGGAAACTTTATGAAGCTAGTGATAGTGTGTGTGTGCTATAAAGCCAGATGGCCTAACACAGCAAATCTGGTTATACAAGCTCAAAAGATTTATTTACATGTTCTAATATTCCAAACCTAATGGGAGGAGGGGGTGTGGAGGTGTGGATCTTTGAGGCTTAAGGAGCCTGGGATATTAGATCTCCAAGGGCCAAAGGAAAGATCTGTATTTCCCATAGCAGAGCAATGACTTAGCCCTTGGTGTTGTTTTAGAGCTCTGATGTCTGGTCCGGGAAAGTTTAAGCTTGTGAAACAGTTGTTGAAACCCCTCTCCCAAAACAGGCAGCAGTCTGAAAGGGTTGGGACAAATGAGGTCCAGTGCAGGCAGATAGAGCTGGGAGTGGAAGGTCGTGTTTTGTGGCTGTATGAGCAGTGAGGCCCGTGTAGCTCTCTTGCAAGAAGAAACGCTCATGTTCTTGGAGTGATGGGAACTGATGGAGCTATGCAGAACTAAAACTCCAGGCCTCCAAAAGTTGTCGCTTTGTAGCTGCAATAAAGTTCAGTGAAACTGGGCCTGATATACAAAGCGTAAACAGCTGTCTGCTGGCTGTCAAACAGATTTTTAAAGGAATTGTATCATATCCTGTTTCTTTTAGCCTGTCAAACTGAACTGAGCTTTAGTTTGCTGAGTTGATTGATCACCAGTTACAAACCAAGAGGAGCTGTTATCTCTGAAATTACAGGGCTTTCACTGGTTTATAACTTGGAGCAGTCCTTTGGAAAACTGATTGTTTCCTCCTGGTGAAATGCGAGCTATTATCTTTGTGTTCGGCTTCTATTGTTAAAAGTTTTTTTTAATTTCTTTCTCTGTGGTAAACTGATGTACTGCAGCCAAGGCTGTCTGCTCAAGTTTCCTTGGTGCACTGCATCTGTTTTATTAGTTTGTGTCTTTAACAAAAGTAAGTTTATACAATAGCAGGTATATCTTTGCTATGGAAAAGAGTTGCCTGCTCAGTAAATAAGAGACCTTCTATTTAAGCCCTACAATGTTTTTTTTCTCCTGAGGCTGACTTAAAACATCAGGCAGGTACTCCTTTAGTTGAATCAAATCTTAATCTAGCTATCTGAGAAACAACCAAATTTGTTGCTTGCATCCAGTGCTTCCTGTGGATAAAGGGTAAAGTTAAGAGTATCTAGGGATCTCTAGCTTGTCAAATGGAAGGTAGCCTCTTCAAATGTCAAATTATCCAAAATGCAGCAAACTTGAACTTATGATAGGTGAATACTGTTCTTTGATGCTTCTCTTTTGTTCAGTATTGAAAACTGGTATGTATAAATTGCAACTATACCGGCCGATCATCTGCTGCATTCTAGTGACCTTTTGGTGTGGATGTGCCTGAGCTTATGAAATGCTTCACAGATAGGAGAATCTCCAGGGAAAGTTGCAGCAGCATTGTCCTCGTCTGTGGTTTGTAAGCATAAGCGTGGAAAGGTCACCTGTTTCACTGTTGAAGGAAAGCAGGTGACTGTTCTCACCACCGTGGATGTGGATCCATGCAAAGGAAAAGTCCCTGCAGTTTTGTTGGGACTTTGGTTAAGTCTTATGGACAGTGTTCCTGGGATTCCATGTTGTAGATCTTTGTGGAGGAAAACATGAGTGAATTTCCATCAGTTCTCTCCCTCCTAATCTTTACAGTCCTATCTTCTTAAAGAAGCAAGAAATAACC
>NW_009746962.1:0-2503 GCF_000703405.1 Apaloderma vittatum | reverse complement strand
TGGTTTTTGAGAAGGGCTCAGAGAGTGCATCGCCATAGATATATATATATATATACACCTAGGAAGTTAAAAGCAGGACTTCATGCAGCAACATACCTGCAGCAAGGGAAAAACCTCTTCATGTAACCGGTTCAAGGTTCATTTGCTCAGTCCTGCCACAAACTTTTGGGTACAGTTAATGCCCAGCAGAGCCACTGGGCTCAAGGCAAGCAAAACAACCTGTGTCCTGCACACAGTGCTCTTTGAGCAGTTCTGCCTCTGCCTCCTCAGAAAACAACACTGGAGGCGAAAACATGAACTCTGTTTCCTCTGGAAGTCATCTGAGGCTTTTTCAGGTATGTGAAGGTACATCCCTTGCTGAAACTTCATCTAAATCTGCTAAATCAAAGCAGTGAAGAGCTCTTTTTTCACTGGTGAAACTCCCAATTAATCAAATGCTTACCAGGCCTATCACTTCATATGTTTGAATGTGAAAGTGCCATCAATAAAACACCTGATGAGATTAAAAAAATATCCCTCTTTCAGTGAGCCAGGCTCCATCCAGTCTTTCAGAAGTGTATCATGTTTGTGTCCTGTATCATTCAGTTGACTTCCTACCTCATGCTGCCCCAGGCCTGAAAGCATTTACCACTGTACAATCTGATACTGTGTAATTTCCAAAAAACCCTGCAGGGGGAACAGAAATGTCTGATGTCCCCTGCCTGCACTCCAATGTAAATTCACATTTTACAAAGGATAGCAGCTCATAATCCCTCAGCATCCTTTGTAATGGCAGGTTGCATCCCCAGCTTGTGTTAACATGTGCTAATGAGGAACAGGCAATAGGTATTTGGAAAGCAGATAAAGACAAAGCATGTAGTTACAGTTCTTTTAGAATATGATATAAAAAAAGCTCAAACTGTTTTGCCTGATAGGAGTGTTGTGTTTTAAGGCAGCTTCTTTCTCCTGTTTTCTCAGGCACCAGCGGCTGTGCTGGTGGGCTCATGAGATAGTTTCTTGATAGAGTGTGAATCTTCAGGTCAGTCACTAGGATGCAGCAGTCTGAGGAGGATCCCAGGTAGTTTCTAGGGTAGTGGTGAAAGAAACCTGGTTATAGGGTGTTATCAGTAGGTGTGGTGTGTTAGTGAAGGAGGCTAAGATATTTTGTTGAGCTCAGCCCTCTCTTGTCTCGGGCTCAAACCAGAAATCTTACCGCTAAATAATGTGTTAGGGAAAAAGTCTTTAGCCAGTCCTGGGTAGGGACAGTCTACATCCCTCCTTTTGCTGAAACCCATTTTTTTTGTGGCAGAAATCTGTGAATGAGTAAGGCTTCTGGGACCCTTCAGGCCTCTGTTCCCAGGACTACGCTCATGCTATGTTACGTGGATGCCAAGGAGAAAAAAAAACGAGTACTCTGACTGCAAATCCTATCTTTAAAAAGCATCTAGTAGTTGTTTTGGGAAGGGAGAGAAGGACTAGAGTTAAAGTCTGGGATTTATTGTCCTTAACTTGTTTTGTGGGTCTGATGCTTTCCCCTTGATTTCTCGAAGGGAAAACTCGGATTTATCTCTTCTTTGGTGGAGACTGTGTTTACGCTAATAAAACCAAGTCTTCTTTCTCTCTCTCTTTGGATGTCAGTCTTTGAAATTCAGCCCTGGATGAGGGACTATCCTCATTCTTCTTTGGTTGTCTCCTTGCTCCATTTTGCAGCTTATAGCAATGTACAGTTTATTTCTGTTTTACCCAAAGGCATATGCTTTTTTTACTCATACTATTTTACTCTTAATTGCTTGTTCTTGCACTTGTTGAAACTACTGGAGATGTTCCCATTAGGGACACAGTAACAGTCCAAAGAGCCCAATACCCAAGAGCAAACGAATGCGACAGACTTCACCATATCTTTGCTGGGAAAGGCAAGCCAGGGTTCACAAAAGACCACTGCTAAACTTGTGTGCTTGAAGTCCAGTAAATTCACTTGAAGCAGATAACAAAATATCATGAACTTTCTTGAGAGAGGGAAAGTGGTGAGATTGATTTGACATAAAGGACTATCTATCATTATTAATTCAGAGTTGGGCAGATCTCAGGCATTTAAAGTGAATGAATTAACTCTGTATTAGAGCGTCCTTTGCAGAATCTGGATTTAAAAAATAGCATTTTAATTTTTCCTTTTTTTCCAAAAAAGCCTTAAAATCCTCTTTATAAATGTTATTAGTTGTGGTGCTCTAGAAATTTCATTTTTCTTTTAGGTACTCTAAGCCATCACAATTTGCAATGCCAACAGATTTGGATGGAACTAGTAATACTGTGAACCCTATGTGCACAATAGCTGTAGACACTTTCAGAGCTTGGACCTGTTCCCCACTCAGACGAGGTGTCATGGTCTCTATAGTTTTATATGTTCTGCCTGTCTGCTGCAACAACCAAAGGGTCTGGTCTCTGGCAAACAGACTAATCTAAATGCTGCAAGCTTCAAATTCAGCTAATCCAGAGTTCATAATCACAGAATCATAGAATGGCCTAG
>NW_009746961.1:0-2446 GCF_000703405.1 Apaloderma vittatum | reverse complement strand
GCCCCGGCAGCGGCCGCCGTCGCCTCGGTCCGCCCAACGGGCAGAAAAACGGCCGCTCTTACCGCTACAGCGGCCCCTGTTCGCGCAGTCCGAAGGAATCAGCCGCTCTGGCCGCTTTTCATTTGCCCGCAAGGGCTGTTAGTACAGTGCAGACAGGCACTGCAAAGTTTAATCTGAGATATGTTTATAGTGTGGCACTGCCAATCTGACACTGACTTGTCCCTGTATTAAGACACAGAATTTGTGCTAGTTAATGGAGAACCTTCAAGATGGCTTCCAAGTTTGGCTTCTCCAAACTGTGATGGACATAAAACTCCGTTTTGCTTAGTATTTTCTACAAGTTTTTAAGGAACTTTTCCTCAGTAGCTGAGGAGACAGAATGGGTCATGGAAGCAGTTGTGAGACTAAACTAGGAAGTCTGAGAGTTATCCAAGAACAGCACCAGAGAGATCATAAATGGAACTGCAGCAGGGTTTGGGTCCATGGGAGTATGGTGCAGAAACCTGTTAAATGAGCAGTGACTGGAGCTTCGCAAGACAGGATGAGAGTAATGACAGACTCAGTAGTGAGGTGCTGAAGTTTCTATCTAGATACTATCTTCACCTCAGATACTCTGTGTAAGGCAAGTGTAGAGAAATTTGGATAACTCCAGATGGTCTTTTCACAGGCAGGTGACTAACGTGGGTGGCAGATGAAAATGAGTCTTCAGAAACAAAGACTAAAAAATGTTGGGTTGGAAAACTTGGAATAACCAGTTTACATTGCTGATAATAGCTTATTGTTTAGTTTTCAAACTAAACATTGACCTCTTAGGAAGAAAAATAGAGCAGCAAGTACAGCAAACAAGGACATAGTAGGACACAAGAAGAATGCAAAAACAGTGCTCTGCCACCACTTGAGATGGGCTGCACAGAGATTAATGCGATATTTCATCCGAGTTACTTACCAAGTGCAAATAAAATACAGTGTGCAGTTAGGTGACTGCAGAGATATAGAAAGCACTTCTCCTCCGGGAGACTGAAAGGATTAAGTTTGTTTGCTTGGCAGAGGAGATTAATTACTGTTACTGAACATAATAAATGCAAAAGAGGAAATAGATGAGGAAAGTATGTTTACCAACTCTTACAGCAAAAAAATAAATTGATATCCAGTTAAGAATGAAAGGCAAGGAACGTAAGACTAATTACTAGGGCTCTCTCATATGATCGCACAAATCAGCCTCTGGAGTCAATTACTACAATATGTAAGCTCAGTAATATTTGGGAAGGAGATTGTGTATGGATAATGAGTGTCTATGCAGGCACAATAGATGCAAAGCAAAGATAACTGGAGATATGAACCAAGGATATCGTAGAAAACTGGAACATTACATATGTAGTCAATCATGATCAGCCTTTCTTTTGTTTTCCTAAATACCACACAGTGGTTCTGGTTCTTCAAGTAAGCAGCAAAGAGAAAATCATGTGGTTATATTCTATAAAGGAGGCAGTTTCCACCCTTGAGCATGTAGAAAGGACATACAAACACTAGTGCACAGGATAGTCCAAGGCACTTTGAAAGCCAAGTGGGATTTTGATAGCGAATGATAAATGTCAGGTAACCTGTCACAAATGAAATATGCCACCCTAGAGCGAAATATAGAGGTAGCAAGCAAAGTTTGCCAGATGGCTTTCTCTCAACCTTGCTTCTCGTCTGTCACTCACTTGAAAGGCAGTCTTCACAATGTTATCCAGGTAGCTGGTGCTGACCAGGAGAAAATCAAACAGCTACTGAAATCTCCATTGAGCACATGTTATTTAAGAATGAACACTCAGGATTAGTCATATTTACAAAAGGCAGGTACAGTAATTAAAAGGTGTCTAGTTTTTGAAAGAAAAATTAAAAATTTTATACTCTTTAAGAAAGAAGATTAACTTGATTTAAAAGTCCTCCAGGCTAAAGTTTTCAATTCCGTCTTTGACAAAAAGATGGATTTTGAATTGTGTCAAAACAACATGCAGGGCATATCGGTTGAGTAAACACAGTTTATTGCTGAATTTTTAGGTATAGTTTATATCAAATATATTTAAGGAAGTAGAATAGAATGAGGAAATGCTATTTCAGTACAAAGAAATGAAACAACAGATGCTTTCTAGTTTCCATTATTTCAGTATATAAGAACCTCACAGCCTGTTGATAATTGTTTCTCATGACAACTGACAGTAACAGTAAAAAAAATGTGAATTGGTTTCATTTGACTGGCACAAGAATGAGGTCTTTATGGTCATTTAGAAGCCAAAGAATATTCTTCAAATTCTGTTACTTTTCCCATTTATCTATAAATGCAACAAATTTTATGAGATACAAGAAAATATGTTAGAAAACATTTGGAAGGCAGTGAATCATCAGAAACACTCCAGTACAAGATTCAGGTCTACCAGATATTCAAAACCTGCTTTTAAGGTAA
>NW_009746960.1:0-2511 GCF_000703405.1 Apaloderma vittatum | reverse complement strand
TTTGATAACTATATAATTATATGTTTATATAGAAATATAAATACACACATCCTTGAGGATCCGTGTGCATAGCCAGTGTGCTCTGGTGGGTGCCCAGATGCACCTCCTGGGATTGTATGTATATAACATAAATACACATACATAAATGTACAGATTTATGTATGCATATAATATAGATATTTATACAACACAGAAAAATACATCACATACATAGAATACATATAATTATACGTATTTTTCTATACACACACATACCTTTCCAGAAATATTAAACAGGCTTTCACTAAGTGTGAGACCCAGGGGCAACAAAACCGGGAGTAACCATTTCAGAGGAAGGGCGGACCTACAAAATCAGGAAAAATATCAAATGCTGCAACCTTCACCCTTATTTTCCCAGTTTCGGGGGCACACCGGGCCTCGCCAGGTCGGCCAGGACTTTCTCTTGCAAGGGCCAGGACCTCAGGCTGTTCTTGCTCTACCCTTTTGCCACAAAATAGGCTCAAGCCCCTGCTCCAAAGAAGCCTCGGGGTGGGGCGATGGGTTGGGCGCGATGGGGAAGGGATCTCCCCCTGCCCTGTCCCACGGGGCTGGGGATGTTGCTTCACCTTGCAGGGAAGAGAAGAAACTTAGCTGGGCCACCCTCTTTCAGCTTAACGGAGAAGCGGCTGTAAAGCATCGGTGTTACTACTTCTATTCTATGCAGAACAAAAAAATAAAAGAGTTTTTTCTATTATTCCTTAGTCAGGAGGTTAAAACGTTCACACGCTGGCTTTCCAAGGCCTCCCGGCCACGTTCCCCTGGCACTTACACCGTGTCTTCTCCCCCATAAACACTCGGATTTCCATTATCTGCTGATCCTGCTCAGCTCAGGCGAGTCAGTTAATTGGCAATAAATGAAGTGGCAGAAAAGCAGACAAAGGACAGAGGGAAAATAAATGTCCTCGGTGGGAAACTTAGCAGGGAAGGAAGAAATAAATGAGAGTGAGATGAAGGGATGATGCTGGGGACCCAGAAGGGCTTTCTCACCTCCCCTTGCCACCACCTGCTTGTGTGCCAAACCCAAGCCTGTCCGACAGGCGACTCCCTCAGCCAAAAACCACCGGCACTGCGCCAAAAGTGGGGTGGGGAGAAGGGCTGGAGTAAGGGGAGGACGGGACCAGCTCTTTTGGCAGCATCTTCCATCGGCGTTGCCTTCTGGGGTGACGAAACCGAAGGAAATCACTATTGCTGTATTTATTTATTTTATTTATTAAAAAAGTGTATTTATTTATGGGGTGTAAAACCCATACAGCATTTGGTGCCTTTTTTCCCTTTTCCCCACTTACTCCTACGTTCACAATTCGGTTCACAATTCACGTTCACGATCCACAATTCGCCCGATGTTCCTGGAAGATGCCGACCCCCCCGAGTCAGACGGTGACATCAGGCGTGGGGAGGCCAACAGCTTCTTTTTTCATTCAGGCCGTTTCATCTTCCTGTTGCCAGCGTTTCTATAGTTCCTTAACCCAGAATGTTGTGCTGGACGAACGGGCTGCCAGCGCATCAGTGAAGGATGAAGGGCTTTCTCCTGGTTCTACCACCGTGAGACGGGTCACTGAAATGAGTTTTACTGCAGGCAGATAAAAAGTTATCCCTGTTTATTACCCTGTAAGTTATGCCCGTACTTACCCTGTAAAAGGATGGCTATAAAAACTGTTTCAGTACTATCTGGAGATCTTCCAGCTTGCATTTCTGGCTTGCCGGTGCTGGATGCAGGATGGTAGCAAAGCCGAACTATAGGAATTGGAGTGCTGGGTTTAAAGCAAAGCATTTAACTAACAGTGCAAGGACAGGAGTGGGGCTGCCTTTTCTTTGAAGGTAACAGCAAGCTCCCATCAATACCTGGAAAGAAGGATCAGGACTTGGCTGAAGCCCTGGAGTGAATATAGAACTTTCCTGCCGGTGGGTCTGGGGCAGAAGAGAAGCATCTTCCGAAATGTGGCGAAGGCAGCACGCAGTGGGCTCCTGCACCTGCCTGGGGGTACAGGGAGCAAAGGGACGCTCACAAGTCAAGATCGGGATACAAAATTCACAGAGTGCTTCAGGTCTTTGCGTTTTATTTTATTTTTTATTAGTTTTTTTTTAAGCTGAGAGGCAGGAATGGGCAGACCCAGACGGGACCCTCAGATGAACTGACTGGCTTACCCTAGGGGTTCCCTGTTTTTCCGCAGGGACTCTCAAGCACTTGGCTGAGCGTCGGTGCCCGCAGCCAGCAGGGACGGGGCCCACCCTGCCTGTCTCCTACACATCCACGTCCCAAAACCCGGGTTCCTCAGCACCCCGCCACATCTCTCTCCTTGTGGAAGCGGAGCACTCGTTTTATTTGCCGCTCAGGGACAACTTGGGTATGTTTTTGTGTCATTATGGCTGCAAAGGGCTGCACTGAACGGTTCAGTCATACCTTGCACACAGGTTTATATACAAGCATATAGACATGAGCCCGTGTTCAGAGGAGGACACAAGGATGATCCA
>NW_009746959.1:0-2490 GCF_000703405.1 Apaloderma vittatum | reverse complement strand
CTGAACATCGGCAGTTACGGGTTTTTACTCTGTTTCTTGTGTTCTCCGCTAAGCAAAGAACAGCCCTGTATTCCTTAGGTGGCAGTTTACACAAGGTTTGTCTTTCCCTCCATTGTTACACCAGCTCTCCTGCAAGAAAATAAACTACAGTGTTGGACTAGAAACTCAATTATCCAGAGTTCAATTACGTGGAGTTCGATTTATCTTGCCAATATTCAGTCTCAAATGTGTTTGAGATGCAAATGGTGGAAATAATAAAAATCAATTCATGTTCTTCTCACTTGTGTGCTTTATGCAGACTGACGCTTGGAAGGGACTGGGGTTCAATCGGGGAACACTGCAATTTCCCACATCATGTTATTAGATGCTCCCTCAGGCCATTACAGCTTTGATGCCAGTTCTTCATGACTGGTTTACATGGCACCATGATAAAGCCAAGAGGCTCAGGCATAGCCAGCCTTGTAGAAAGACTAGTTAATTTGTTATTATTTAGCATTTCTGAAGATGCTTTTCTGTAAAAGCCGTTCAGGAGGTGGATGACTAAATGGAGAAAGGCAGTTGTGCAACTGAGCATACGCTAGTCTGGTGCTAATGGGAACAGAAGTTTAAATGCTTTCTTCCCGTTTCTGAGGCCTATAGCAAAGACGGGAACTGGCAGCAATGCCATGGGAAAGAACAGGGAGCTACTGGTGTATTACCAGAAGGTTTCTGAAGGGAAAAGGTAACAGGGGGTGTCCACAAAACAAGAATTTGAGAGAATGGCTGCTCCCTGGGAGAGGATGGATCAGGTACTCAATTTCTTTTGATTCAAAACGCATGCATTTTTTTAAAATAGGTATGTTGGGGAAAACCTGTGAACTGGTGCTAAGACAGGGTGGAGTGAGAGAAGCCAATTGATGGAAGAGAATGTGAAAAAATTAACAAAGTGTTCCTGAAACTGCTGAGAGCTCACTGCTGCTTAGGTCAAGAAACAGGCTCCAAAAAATGTAAGGATGCAACATCAATTGCAGACAATGTTACAAAAGTTCCCTCCTTTTTAAAGAAAAGGAAAATGGTGCAGATCAAAGCTGCTTCCAAGGGACTACCATGCTTTTAAAAATGGGGGAAAAAAAGTAGGCGAAGAACAACACACTTGTACTTGCGTCCCTGCCTCCAAGATGGTGTTAAGAGTACTCACACAAGAGGAACCTCCCACCATTTCTGCACAAACAGCCCTATGTACTTCCACTCCATGCCCTTTCCCTTCCTCCCCATGGGTCTCCACTTGCAGACTCTGCTTCTCGTTCATCTTGTTTCAGCCTCTCCCAGATGAGCCCAGGCTGCTTTCATGTCTCCCACCCAACCTGCTCCCTAAGCATTTTGACTCAAGTTTCTTCTTACTTAGGTTTCCTAGTATATCGGTGCAGCTCCCTGCCACAGCATTTGAGGTCCAGTTGTTGCCCTGTCTCTCCTCACCCTGCTCCCACACTCGGATACAGGCACACGTGCATCTGCCCTTATCTCCCTGAACCACTTTGCTGTAGAAGATCCTTGCCAGCAGATCCTTGGCCTTGCCAGATCTCCTACCAAGGCTCTTGCTCTAGTAGGATTTTTAAAAACTCGTATGTGGGCTTTGCTACATTGAGATCCACCCAGAGGAAACCCCAAGAGTGGAAAGCCTAGCCCATTTATGAAAAACTGACCCTCTGAAAGTGCTAACCACGCAATGTTTAGGTCTGCTAGGAGATTAAATGCAGAACGTGGATTTTTCAACGGTAATGAGTTGTCTATAGCGAGGACTGCCAGATGCCTGTGCAAAACCAAAAGCGCAATGGCCACTTGGCAAACAGTGTTTGCACGCATGCGTGTACATACTGCCTGCACACAACACCCATGGTGAGTTCTACCTGCCCTGTATAGCTCATAAACAAAAGGTCCAGTGCCAAACGTAGCAGATTTAGCAAACCTTGAAATACAGTTCCTCACTCTTATCCAGCAGATCTGCTACAAAAAGAAATCAAAGGCAGGAAGGCCCTGTCAGGCACAACAGCATCATCGGGTTCAACGTCCCAAATGCCGAGGAACAGGGATGGGGGTGAGGGCTGGGAGCAACTGATGGCTTGTCCAACATGGCTGAACCATGAGATGAGCTGACCCCAGGCATATTTCGAAGAGATTCCCAGGACACTGTCTCACTTCCAGGGAAGAAAAGCAGTTTTACAGCTCCCTCAGAGTCAACGCCCCAGGAGAGGAGACCTCAGCCTGGCATCAAGCCCTCCCTGCCACAGTGCAACACACCACATCATGACGGTTTTGTGTTTCTCGAGGAAGTATTTCAACGGCCTGCCTTCTTGCAGGCTCTAAAAAACACATTTGCAGGGAGCCTCGCGGCCACACAGCTTTTATTTAAACAACGCAACCACGGCCGCTTTTCCAGGAGAAAAGGAGAGAGCGTCCACCTGCGCCTCCGCCGCACAAGATGGCGGCGGCGCGGCCCTAGCGTGGCATGCC
>NW_009746958.1:0-2397 GCF_000703405.1 Apaloderma vittatum | reverse complement strand
GAAAAAAAAAAAAAGAAAAAAAAGAGAGAGACTTGATCCAGCACAGGGGACCCACTGTAGACCCACAGTGATGCCATACTTCTAGTATCAAAACATCCATAACAGAGCCAAAATTAACAGCAACAGGCAATGGAAGAAGAATTTTATTTCTTTAGAAATTCAGCTTTGGACCTCACATCAGTAAAACATGGCCAGCAAAACAAAATAAAATAAATATATAACAGATTATAATTTTACGGTTTATTAAAAAAGAATAATGTAGGATTTTAGCTTGAATTTGCAGTATATCATCCAGGAATTTCCTATTTCATTTCTAATATGTAAGATCTTACGCCCAGTGTTTCAGATTCATTGTGATATCTGAGCCCTGATTAAATACAGGCACATGAACAACCCTACAGGTACCATCAAGACTGGTGCCCTGCTTAAATTTAAGCTCATATTTAAAGTCAGAGACAACACACTCATCCAAATCTTTGGGTCTTTCTACTCATTTCTGAACTGAAATAGAAAAATCTTAAGCTGTTCTGACCATAAGGGTAATTTAAAAAAATCAGTTAGTATCAAAAAAGAAAAAAAAATCTGTGAAGAGAACTATCTTAAAAAGAGTACCTGAATTTGCATAACATACTTCAAGCTGATCAGAAGCTACAAACCACTGCATCATCACTGTGACCGTGGCCTAAATTAACACTTGTTCCCGGCAACGGCCACTGAATGATCTCTCTGAAAATCATTCTCACTTGAATAGCCTACCTGAAGTGAACCAGCATTTCAAAGATGTGTTCAAAACACAGGAAAAAAATCTGCCAGCATAATTGGGCACCAGTTGAGCAAACTTTGCTGTAGCAAACAATGTATTCAATAAATGCAGAAATATCTTCTCTTTCTTATATGAAGACAAAGACCTTCATTGTATTCATTCCAATAATTTGTACAGCCATTGTCCATATTGCTAAAGTTCTGCATGCTTTATGGTAGTTCTATTTAACCTCTTGGGTATCTGTAAGGATAGAAGAAAAAAAAAAGAGAAAACTACTTGCTTGTTTCTTTGCTCCCTTTAAAAAGTGCGGTCATTTGGTCTGCACTGTCAAAATGGACACCTGCAATAAGAACCTTGTTTTCCCCTGTTTATGTCACACATATCAACTTATAAAACCAGGCATTCAAAAGAGATCTTCACAAATATACTGACTGGAGGCTGCATGCCAAGAGAAAGTAGTCTAGGTAGGACTTCATTATTTCTAAAGCTAGTAGAAAACACTTTGTAAAACCTATTGTTCAAGTACTAATTTTCCTTAAACACCAAGTAGAAGCTTCAAAACACCTGAAAATTTCCACTACTTTTCCAGCTAACAGAAAGCACAGTATTTTAATAAAAGTACTCAGGGTTTTGATTGATATTATTTTAACTGTTGAGTTCTCATTATTGTTATTATGGAGAACTTAATACTAATACCGCCAAGTACTATTCTTGTTATTATTAGATACAGCATAGGAAATACCCCACCAGCCATGCCTCTGTGATAGCATGGCCCCAGAACCCACAAGGGCTGTTACTGCCACAGGAGGAGATGGGTAGGGATGAGGGGGGACAGAATTACTTCAACCCCAACAGCATCTGTCACTGTCCTCCTGTGTCCCTTACCCACCACCACAAGCGAGCTATGACTGACACTTTGGCTTTATTTGCACTGCTGGGAAGCCATGAGGCAACAATACACAAAAAAACCCAAGCATAGTTTTCTTCTAGGCATGGTTGGCATGTGAAGATAACATCCTTCCAAAATAGTCAGCACAGAAAGTTACACCATTCATTGTACTCATCTCAGGCTGTGTTGTTAGGCACCTAGAGAATGACCTAAGGGTCTGGAGTCTGTGGCTGCTCAGTTTCTAAAGAAAAAAGTTTTTCTTTAAGAGCAAAGAGCAAAAAGAGCAGCTGTAGGACTACACTTTTTCATGCAGTCAGTCGCACCCTGGGTCAGATCTTCTACCTATAGAGGAAAAGAATGTAACCCAACAAGTTCAGATTTTTCCTTAACACCACAGGGGTAATCAGCTATGGGATATTAGATGGATACCCTGTATCCCGAGTGTAAATGCAATGTAAGCAGCGGAAGAACGAAGAGCAATTTCCTCATTAGCAGTGATTAAAGAAGACTGAAACAAAGTGCCTTGAGTTGGCTAGCCAAGAAAAAGGGGAAGCACAGAAGGAAGTGTTTCTTATATAAACCACGCTATCTGGTTTATAGATTGCTATCTCCTCTCCCCACTCGCACTTGCTTTAACCCACCATAGTTTACTAATACTATCATCCAAGCAATAAGGTAAACTTATACTGCTTTGAGCTTTCCTGGTGTATGTGATGGGAACCTGTTGTCCCTGAGGTCAGTCAAT
>NW_009746957.1:0-2477 GCF_000703405.1 Apaloderma vittatum | reverse complement strand
CGTTCATGAAGCCCAGCCATGGTGATGATGATTGGCATACAAGAGAAATAGATTTGATTCTTGAACTTAACATCAGAATCCCTGGTTTCATGGGAAAAAATTGGAAGCTGCACACACACTGATTCTTCTTCCCTCAAAAACCATGAAGATCTGAGACGTGCAGCAGAGTCATGAGGGTAGAGCTCCGTGCCCTGAGACATTTATGTTAGTCCTCTGGAGCATCGCAGGTTAAGAGCTAGACCACAGAATAGAGTTCATCTTGTCTGAACTTTTCTGTACCACCCACAACGTTATGGGCATCAGACATCACACCTAAATGCAGTAACTGGTAGCTGTAGACAAGCCTGTTTGGAATGTCCAAGTGGGAATTCATTGAGCTGCTTTGTATCTCATGTAAAACTACAGGTCCATAGTCAGACCATTTCTTCAGTTCCTCTATGACAGGTTTAAAACCTAAATTAATAGCAACTTAATGGCAGAGCTAGAATCAAATATTCCGAATGCTTGTTCTTACTACTTCATCATTAGTAAAACACTTTTACCCATAATTGTTATCATGAGCAGAGAAAAAAAGCAGGAATATAAACAATATGGAACTTGGTATGCAAGGGATGGCCCGTCCATGGCTGAGATGAGCATGCCTCTGCACGCTTGCCCTTAAAATTGAAGCCAACAATTATTCCACATATGGGAAAGAATGAAGTTGAAAAATAATGCAAGGATACGACAATTTGCCAAGTGGCATGTAAATATGATGGTAGTCTGAATAGCTTTAATGTAAGTAAAGGATTTTCAAAGATATTTTTCTACAAACACTATGAGTTTAAAGCACTTTTTATTTCCTTTAAAAGATGCAGTATTGTACTTCCTTAGTCAAAATGACTCATTATAAAGAATTTATATTATGCATATTTCTCCCTTCAGACTGTGAAATTATGCCTTTAATTATCAATGATTCTTGCTAAGAAGTAGCTTTCACGATTGCACTTGCTGCTAGGGTCTGTCTCTCACCGGTTCACTGAAATGGCACCACTTGCAATATGTCATCTTAGAAAATCAGCTCCTGTTCCTCACTGAATGGCCAACTGTTCTCAACGAGAGGAGGTACTGGGAAGAAATGACCTGCTGCACACTGATACCATGATTTGAAAAAGGACGTTACAGATCTTTTAATTCGTAATTTGAATTTTAAAATTGTATTTTAGAAACTGTTTTCCATCTTGTACTTCAATCCCTCCTTTTGTCCTGCATACGTGAGAAAGATCAAAATCAGATTTGCTGGCTCGCTAGCACATGTTATGTTCAATTTTCTTCTGTCACATTCGCATAAGTAACAGCAGATGTTGCTAGAACATTCACGAGTTTAGTTCTGAAGTGTGCCGCCAGACATTTGTCAGGCTAATTTGATTTCCTGAGGACTGTAAGGAGAGTTCTGCTGGATAGTTCCCCATCTGCGACAGTGAGCCACTGCTGCCAAATGCGCTTGAAGCCGCCAATGAAGATGTTTTCCTTTCAGATTTTTGCTCAAGGCTACTTTCTATTAGTTTTCTTCACAAGGTCTCTTCTCCTTCTCCTTCTCTCCTTTTTCCCACCACCACCCTTGTTAGCACCACTATAAAGATGGGGAGCAGCAGGTTTAGGAGAACAATGAAAACACACACTCCCACAAGCTGATCAAAATCTTTGCCATCTATTTACCAAATGCTTGCTAAAGCCAACTGGAAAAACGCATACAGGTTTCGGTGAAAGAATTTTGTATTCTTTCAAAGCTGAAGAAACATTAGAATTTAAATAATTACATCCAACTGAGATGCAAACTTTTTTAGGACTACGTGCCAGCAACCCATTTTCCAAGAGACTTCTGAAAACAGCAAGTCGCCTTCTCTGCATTTGTATGTGAAAGATTATTACACGTTTTGCAATGCCTTAGAAAATCTTAGCTTTTCAGATGAATTTTATTATATTTACTCACTCTGAATTTGAATTTGTAAGCAAAACAAAATTCAAATGAAGTTTTATGGCTGAATATTTCCTTTGAATAAAACACGTCCAAGTTTTGCATTAGATTGGAAATGTTTCCAGGATTAGGCATATTACTACATTAAATGGGTTAACGTATTATCTTAAAACTGAAGAAAGGGTTCCTTATGCTTTCTGCAGGACTACAACGAAGTTTGTGCACACGGGCAGTAGAAAGTGACTTTCTGCAGCCAGGGGGAAAAAATAAACGAACATGATAGGAACGTGCAAAAGCCACTTCTCCCACTTCGTATGAAACGTTAGAACTTTCGGTAAGTGACGCATTTAGCTTGTACCTGTGAATTTGGCCAGATGTCCAAGCTGCGGACGCGTGCGAGCGGGGAGCAGAACCGCGTGGGAGATGTTCCGCGGGGCTTCCAGGGCTGCCCTCCCCGAGAGCTGCAGCTCAGCGCTCTGCGTCTAAAGCAATCTTCACGGAGAGCCTCTGGCAAGGACCA
>NW_009746956.1:0-2482 GCF_000703405.1 Apaloderma vittatum | reverse complement strand
TCCAACCCTGACAATTCTAAGATTCTATGATCCTGCAGAGACCTGTCATATGTATGGTCTGGAACTTAAAAGAAATAATTTTAAGAGGGTCTTGCCCTATAAAACTCCAGCAACTAACTCAGGAACAAATGTCCTGAAGTTTCAATGGGAAAAAAACCCTTTTCCCAACTGTCATCTATTCTGGCAGACCCTGCACAACCTCTGCAAATAAATGAAGCAGTTTTGTCATGTTTGCTTACAAGGGATAGCTCCCATCCCATGGCAGCCCGCTGGAACCAGAGGCATGAGTTAGGATTTCAGAGTCAAACCTATGGTGACTAAACGATAAGCTGTTCCTACCCAGTAATGTAAAATTATTTGGCCTCCAGACTCAGTTTTTATGTTTACTCCTGACTCATGCTACCTTTCAGCCCTGGATCCTAATGAATCTGACTTAATCCACCCCTCTGTGCTGTTGATCACTACTAAGTCTTCCCTCTCTCTGTTGTCATAGTGCCATACTTTAAGAAAAGTAAAGAACGTGGCCTTTATGGCAGCACTGACTGAACACCATTTTTAAGGAGAATGTCCCAAATCTCATTAAAAAGAAATAAAACCAGCTGGGTCCTAAGACAGTTGGGGTTTTTTAAGGAAAAAAAATCCCCACAAAACTATTTTGAAACCAATTTACTATGAAGAACAGAAAGGAAAACAAGTTTGCTGCCAACAAATGTTGTAGTCCTTGTCATCTATTACCACATGAACAAGGCACTCAATGACCGACTCCAGTACCATTGCCAATTATTATGACAACATACAGTATAATCTTATTATGTTTACAATATAATACATGTGAGTATTCAATAAAGCCTGGCAGGACTTCAGTCACTGCCTCTTTTATACTTTAAAAATCAATTTTTCAAACTGAGTTTGCTGTATAACATGTTCCCTAATTACATACTTTATTGTATAGAGAACAAGAGATGATATTGGAAGTGATTTCAGGCAAACCTCTTCAACATTTAGTTAGATAAACCATTTTTATTCACACACATCGCACCACTACCAGCCAGCATAATGTCTTTATTCTACAAACGTGCCCCACCTCACTCCCACTGACATTAATGGCAAGCTTTCCAGAAGTTTCAGCCGAAGCAAGATCAAGATGAAAATGTTCAGGGTCTAGTTTTAAAGAGGTTTTTGCTTCACCATTTATTCTACAATTGCACATAACCATAAAGGTAAACACGATCATTTAAACATCTGTTTAATTTGTGAATGACATCATATAACAAGCGTAACAAATTAATAAATTTACATTTGCCAAATCATATGCAAAAGCAGGAGGTTATCTTGGAAAATATGAACTTAAGACCTATGCTCAGACTCAATTACCTAGTTATTAAGAGACCGCATTGTCAGCCCATAGTCAATAACTCGGTCAAATTTCTGGGTGGGCTACCTACTTCACAGATAAATCACGACACAGATAATTAAAGTAGTAACATCCATGCTATCTTAGGGGCACCATGCCTAAGCAACTGCACACAAATATGACTAATGGTTCTCAGGCAAGCCTGAGTTCAAAAGTAACATAGTTCACATAGCTCTTCATCTCAGTTAATGAATCTCACTCGATTCAAGCAATCACTATAAATTATTATAACGCACCAACCTGGGTGCCTCTACACTGCATTCCATTTAGTAGCCAGTTGCAGAGACTTCTTAGTTCAGGATCAGCTAATAATAAATTAAATCAATTTAGGTTAAAAAAAATTAGATTTAAAAGCAGTATTATTATCTACAGCTTTCTTTTCTCCAGACCATCCTGGTCCCTCGCTATCATGCCTTAAATGCATTTTAATGACAAAATGCTACTTAATGTAATAACTGAATCAAAAGAAAAAAAAAGTTACATTGATGAATCAAAGTAATGGGTAAAAAAATAGTTTGATAGTTGTTTTCAGAAGGTAGTGGTTAATGGGTTGTCCTCAGCCTGGACACTGGTAACAAGCTGAGTACTGCACAGGTCTGTACTGGGATCTGCTTTGTTTTACATCTATCAGTGACCTGACAGAGGTAATGAAGTGTGTTCTTACCAAGTTTCCAGATGACACCAAGCTAGGCAGACCAGTTAAATATTCTCAAGAGCAGGGCCACAAATCCTAGATAGGCTAGAGCGTTGGCCTGATACGAAATTGTGAAATTCAACAAGGACAAGTGAAAGTCTTGCACCTGGGAAGAAAAAACCTCATGCAGCAGCCGAGGCTGGAGACCAACCTGCTGGGGACTTTGGCAGCAGCAGTGTGAGCCAGCAGTGTGCCCCTGCAGTGAAGAAAAGCAACAACACCCGGGGCTGTACCACCAGGCACATAGCCAGTACATCATTAGAAGTGATTACGCCCCTTCACGCACTTTCAACAACATTGAGAACACTGCATTGAGAACACCGCACTCAGTGAGAAAGATCACGGAATCACAGAATCGTTTAGGTTGGAAAAGA
>NW_009746955.1:0-2428 GCF_000703405.1 Apaloderma vittatum | reverse complement strand
AAAAAAAAAACGGAAAAACACGGGCTCCTAACACACAGTCAGAGACCTCTTTATTAGATCATAGAGAAACACAGGCAAGAACAACACAACAGATTTGTCTTCTTTTCAGAGGAGGCTGAATATTAAGAAGAAGTGTTTAAGAAAAATTAAAAATAACCCCCAAACCTCCACCACACCTCCCTGTTCCGCCTGCAGGGCTGCACCAACCCCTCATGCCTACACCTCGATAAACATGAATTTTAATTACGACCACCCTCAAAAACCAAACACTTTCAAGAAACTACAGATTAAAATGGTAATCGCAGCAATAACGTTTTTTAAACCGTGTGCTCTTTTCCACCCTAGGATGCCCAGACTCTTTGTGAGAGCGGCAATATCGACCCGAGTGCTGCCCGACAAACCGCACCGTCCACTCCCCATCTCCAAAAATTCCCAACCACCACCAGGAAGACGCGGTTCCCCCGATCGCAAACAGGGCACGCAGGCTGCAGGACAAAAAAAACCAAAAAAACAAACCCAAAAAATCTTCAAATTCGAACCCTGCACAAACCCAATGAGATCCAATCCAGGGGAATCTCTGTCCCTGCCAGGACTTGCCGACCGATGGAGGGACTCCGAGTTGCTTTTTCTTCCCAAGTACCCGGCGATTCTGCAAGTCAGAAGCATCCCGGCACAAAGCCGAGCGGCAAGTCGTAAACACGGATTCACTGAACTGATCGGTACGAAGAAACAAAAATATTATTTTGGGCACGCGAGGCATTCTTCAGTTATCTCATGCCACAGATTCCTCTTCCCTGGACATCAGATAAAAGGCATGAGGAGATGAGTTTTGCACCTGCCTCATTTGACTCCCCAGCACATGGACATTTAGAAGCGTAAAAGATGATTTTCACAATAAAAGCTGAACTGACCGGCACAGCTTACCTCCCTCAAGCTTTTCCTGGTTGTTTTGGCAGGAAAACACCAACACATCACCAGGTTGGATTAAAAGTGGGTTTAATTTAAACTGATGTTTTCCTACAGGAGATAAACTCTTTGGTATTTTCTAACTATACAGTGTGGGTTTTCCCCAACAAAAAGATTTATTTTCCGCTGCCCCCCCAGAAACCCTGCCGCTGCTCCTTTCCGTTGTTCTCCCGCTCCGCGTACACTTAATTCACAAACTGTGTGATGAAGTACGGCCTCAGTCCCGCCGTTGTCTGGCAACAGCATTTCATGGCTGCTTAAATAAAAAATAAATTTAAAAATCAGCCCATAAGTTAGAAATAATAAGGCAACCAAGAACGCTTATTTGTCCCACTGATTTTCCCACTAAGTCACTAGTGATTAGCAAGAAAAGACACAGCTTGAATTCCAGATCAGAGGCTTAGTTTGCAAACCTGGCACTTCAGGAAAAGGCATGTTCTAGACTTTTAATTGTGACGGAGTTTTCTAACATCATAATTGTCTAAGAAATAGGAGACCTAAGTGCATACAGATTTTATAAATGAAGTTTTCGGGCTGGGATCACACTTTAGATGACTTAGAATGAAAAAGGCCACCGTGACGCTGACGCATAATTTAATCGCTGCCATTCCCAACGCACTGGCCTTTGAGTTCTAGCGGGAAGTATAGCATTATCACATTTAAGCCTTTTTTTTTTTTCCCCACTGAGAAAAAAGAAGGAAAACCCTCCAGTTTTCATGACTGTGACGTTTTTATTCCTCCCTCTGATCTCAACTAACGCAGGAGCGCGGCAGACGTCTCAACAACCTGCCCGTGCACACGACGTGGCACCGCCAATGCCAGGTTCAACCTCTGTTATTCTTACATATAATCCCCAAAGCAAGAGAAACTCCTCCTGAAGATCCTCAACAGAAACAGAATTAGTGCAAAAATAGCACCGTTCCTCATTTCGAGTTCTTTTTAAATAATAATTTATGCAGCTACACATTCAAATAGCCTCAGATCAACGAGGATGGTAGAGTGAAAGTCATCGAAGATAATTTTTAACGTGTTTCATCAGGCTTTACAGAGAAGACTTCAACAGCAAAAGTCATTGGGAGAAACACAGGTTTAAGATAAGATGCAGGAAACCAAGGCAAGGAGTTGTACAGTGCAGACAATGACAAAAGATGCTGGGTTTTCATCACCCAAGACATTTCACCCAACCTGCATTCCATTTCAGAACCAGTAATCAAAAATAAAGTCATTGTTGCCCCGTTACCCAAACCGCTCGGGGAAACACCGAAGGTCTCCTGGAGAAATGGTAACTCTGCACCTTCCAAACACCTTTTGATTAACTCTGGTTGCCTGGTTTTCCTAAGTTACCTGTGAACAGCGAGCGCTGTGCCAAAGCCATTTTTAAAAGTGCAAGAAGAACAAAGTGAGTGAGTGTGGAAACCGGGATCTTTGTAGGAAAAGACAGAAAAGAGTGAGACAGTTGTAA
>NW_009746954.1:0-2463 GCF_000703405.1 Apaloderma vittatum | reverse complement strand
TATATATATATTTTAGATTTGTTTTTTTAATATGTGCCTTTTACAGGTGACTGATTTTCTTGCAGTGTCATATTCAGTATCTAAAAGAGAGTATAGTAATAACCAGCACATAGTCTAGTAAAGACACAAGCCCGTATTCTGCTTAGTAGTTGAGAAGGTGAAGTGATCTGGGTGTATTTTATGTGAAATCCATAGCATTAGCAGAATGTGGCATATACTTCCTGGGTTTTTTTCCACTTTTTTTACAGTGTCAGGTCTCCAGCAGGTGTACAGCATCTTTTAATTTTTCTTTTCTGAGTGAAGAGAGTGCATCACTTGGAAGCAGCAGTAACGTTTCAGTTCAGAGCGTTCGGCAAAATTGTGATTCATTCCCGGTAAAGCAGAAACTCGCATAGAACTAATTAACTCCATTACCTTGCAGGAAGGATGATGATGCTTAAAAAAACCCCAAACAAATGAGATTTCGCTGTTGACACTGTATTGTATTTTCACAGGTATCCAAATTATGAATTTATCAGTGATAACTCCATATCCTGGTCTGCAGGACTTCATAACCGATACACTGAGAACTCCCTCAGAGGCGTTATTCTGGATATTCACTTCTTGTCTCAGGCAGACTTCCTGGTCTGTACCTTTTCATCCCAGGTAAACAGCAATGCAGACACAATGTAGAGTGTATGTTGCACTTCTAAATCAGTTTTCTTCATGCTCCTGTATTCGAATATTCAGTGCTCTCCCCTGAAAATTTCAGGGAGGAGTTAAAGGCTCACTGTGCTGCGTGACCATTTTGAGGCCTGTGAGCGAGCACTGGTTGGTTACTTCTTTTCAGTTGAAGTTACTGGTTTAATTAAGGCATCTGAAATAAGCAAGAATATTATAAGTTTCTCATCTTTTACATAAAGTTAATGTCTAATTGTATCTGTCCATTTCTATGAAGCTTAGTTAAGGCATTTAAAATAAGTAGAAATAATCTTAAACATGTTAAATGCTTCTTAATTTTGGATAAAGTTAATATATAGCTTGGGTTCCATCACGTGTACACATTGTTGTACTCTATAGTTCAAACATGTCTGCTGTTGCATTAGTTGGTTGTGGAAATGGAAAAGAATGAGGAAAGCAGACATTTAATTTCTCTTCAGTCTATTACATTTCTGACAATCCAGGGGCAGTGCAATAAATGTGAGTTTTGACCACTGTAATCCATAGAGACTTCTTGTTGCAGAGAATTACATGCCACAGGCTTCCTTTCGTCAGTGGTCCGATGAAACGAGTTAGAGAACTGCACCATGTAATTGTCACAATTGTCTTTTTTTCTTTATTGTGTAATTTGATATGAATTTCATATATAATGAAAAGCTCTTTTAAAAAGCCATTTTCAGATTAAAAATTATCAGAAAGCAGTGCTGTGCAATTGATATGCTGATCCATCTAATTCAAGTATGCAAAATAGGAGGAAATCCAGGAGCACTTGTTCTTTCCCTGCTGGTGCCGTACCTGCTCGTAGGGGATGCGCTCAGCTGTAGCTGCGATAGCTTGTGATCACACGCGATTGGACCACTACACAGAACTGGAAACAGAACTGCAAGTTAAAATGCACTTCAAAAAGACATGTTTTCCACAGCCTCAAATGTCAGTTGTCGCCGACGCTGTAATGCCAGTTAGATCAGGAGCAGGCGTAATCTGAATGCTAACATTGAGGTATTGACCTTGACTGTGAGAATTCTCACTAACGTTACCATGGCACGGAGGCAGCAAACGCAGAAGAAAGTATGGAAAACCCTCCTATCCCTCAATCGTACTTGTGGAGCTTTTTTTTTTTCACTGTTCACCAAACCCTGTGAAGAAAATGACATTTTATAGCGTATTTAGAAGATTATCCATATAGGCTGCTTCAGACCAAGACATGAATAAACTCCGAAATAAAAATCCTCACTTAGAAAAGCTTGTTCGGAGTCATCCGCTTTTATAATAATGTTTGGTTCAGCTGAACTCTGTCCCCTGAGTGCGTACCTCAGTGAAAGCTGTGTGTCCTAAAGGCCACATGGGCATTGGGGTGGAGAGTTTGTAGTCTGAAGGATATGTGGTCTTGGATAAAAACTCTTCTGCTGCCATACTTGGATTGCAGTGTTAAAAGTCGTAAATACTGGCTTTAGGTAAAGCACAGTCACAGAAGAAATGTTTCAGTAAAGGTACACGTGGCTTGGACAAAATATATTGTAATTGAATTGGAAGTGCTGGAGTCATTTCAAAAGAAGAACGTACGTTAAAATACACTGACATTGTGAAGATGACACAGGTTGAAGGGACCTCTAGAGATCAGCTGGTACAATCCCCTCTGAGGTTCACGGTATCTTTGAGCTCTGGTCTTGTTGTGTATCTGTCTCTGGCATTTGACACCAACAGACCTATTTTCTGGGTGACATATTTCATTTTCTACAGTTGCAGAAAATTCGACTAAAGTGT
>NW_009746953.1:0-2437 GCF_000703405.1 Apaloderma vittatum | reverse complement strand
AGCAACTCACTCGGGCTTTCTCAGTCTCACATGCAGGCAAAGCAGGCAGCAGGCAGGGCCCTTTCTTCTGGGCTGAACCGTTGTCCACCCCGACCTGCTCACAAGGACAGGTTTCCTCTGCCACCGTTACGGGTCGTCTCACCCTACACCTTCATTTGGCCTCCGAGCCTGACAAGGAAATAAGCTTTAGATGCTGAGGTCAAAATTGTGCTTTCAGGTTGCTTCTTTGTACTTGTTTCACTGGAAACATACAGTAGAGCTTTCTGCCCCCAAGAGAAATGCGTCCTGTTACAGATGCGTAAGGAACACCTCGCTGGTGATAAGTAGCAGCAGGAAAATATGAGACTATTACGGTTGGTTCAGTCTGTCCCATTTCACCTGAAAAAATGGCACCCACCTAACGCTCTACAGCTGCTTTGGAGGGGGTAGCACCTCACTGCTTTAAGAAATCATGCTTCAGGCAAGGGTAAAAAATTTGCTGAGCCACTGTTTACGTTTGCAAGAGCATGCCATCCAGGAACCATCATTTGTGCCAGCAGAAATTAATTGCAGTTTCTCCAGCCTGAAGAAAGCAAGACTACAGTTCAGTCCCTAAAAAGCAATGAAGAAGGCTCTTTCTTCCTTTTTCCCCTCCTCATACACTCAAGGATCTCATGAAGTTGGTCCTTTTCCAAAAGTGATGAGCAACATGGAAGAGCTGTACATTGTCCCACAAAGGGAAAGTCATTAAATAATGAAAGACTGAGGTCATGCTCATCTTGAGGATGACTGCATAGTACAAAAATTAATAGGCTAGTTTAAACAAAACGAGCACGAAGCAATGGTGTGTTTCCATACACAAAACTCTGAGCTTGTGCTTTGGTGAAGCGAGACAAAGCACACGTTACCTGATTTGCCATGAGGGCACTTTTCTAACCTGCAAACTGCAGACTCGATGGTGTGATCAAACGTAACATGGGGCACTTTGAGGAGGAGCGTAGTTACAGCCTTTGCTTACCCCATGGATATGGCAAAGTCAGGGGGTGCCAGTAGCTTCACAACTCTGTGAATGTTTGTTCACCCAAGAGCAGTGCAAGTCTCTCTTGATTTCCGATATCGAGGAGTCGTGCCTTTACTGTCTGGATCAACTACTTTGTAAATATTATGAAGCACGACTTGGGTAGTATTTAGTGCCATTACTTTAAAAGGGTATGTGAGACTTCTTCCACTGTAAAGCACAGTGTATTTTTGTTTCATTTAAAATAAACTGTAACAATGAAGACCAAAATCATGCAGGACTGTTCACTTCTTGCTGAAAACAGAGGATTTAAACGCAAGCACTGTTGCAGGGAGGGAAGTGTGTGGCTGAGTGATGGCTCAGTAAGGAGTAAGAGCAGAGAATGACTTGTGCTGAGAAGTATTGAGCTGAGTAGAAATGAATGAATTTGGGCAGATGCAGAGAGCTGACCTCAACGCCTCTGATATTCACACGGGGCCTATGAAATCAGCTGGTTCAACAACCAGCACAGAGATTGGGCTTTGCCAGGAGAATCTTCAGCTCAGGTGCACACTGAACATGTGGTCCAGTCTCTGCTCATGGCTGCATTTTTTCTATGGGTGGAACTAGTTTTATTTCAGAGGGTAAGTATGAAGGTTAATCGTGCTCACAAGGAGACAGCAATGCTCACACTTTATTTTTTCTGTGCTATATCCTCTCCTCTCTAAAATTCACAGAAATCCCAAGACATATGATTCTTGCAGTACATGGAAAGCTTCCCTCCACCCCTCCCTCCAAATGGAGTGTGCAGTCTGTGAGTGCAGAGGAGGGCTTCAAAGACTGACGAGGCCAGTACATGTGTCCTTGGGAGATGGAGATCGCAGACGTGAGTCCATAAATCCTTTTAAATTGTTTCCCAGTTCCGATACTTTACTAAGCAGCCTGGCTGTGTTTTCAGCAACAAGACTGTACTTCATAACTGGATAATGATGGGGAAACAACTAGGGTCATCTGTAAGGGTCTGCCAGAAAGAGAAGAGTGTGCAGAGCAGGTGGGCAAAATAAATAGCAAAAACATTATCAAAGTATTTACTGCAGAACTCCAAAAGATAATGGTGTCTTTAATGGTGTGTTGCATAGAGATGAAACACTGTTCTCCCTGCAGTTACATCTCTCATGTATCAGCTCTTTCTGTAGATTTCAGCGATAAATTGCTTTGTGAATTCTGTGTTCCTTTGCTTCAGGTTCACCATCTCAAAAAATTGCCAAAATAACCTGCAGTGAATGGTTTTCAGAGAGATGTTCATACTCCCTTGATGCTTCTCTTTGATATAAAATAGCTCTCTCATCTAGAAATATTGTCTGAGGCACAGAAGGTCCTTCAGGTATCTCTCTCCTGGCCATCAGACATGAGAAGCCAGCCTACAGCTGTGCGTAGCCTGGCTTTGTATTTGGTGGTGTA
>NW_009746952.1:0-2425 GCF_000703405.1 Apaloderma vittatum | reverse complement strand
AGGTCCCTTCCAACCCCAACATTCTGGGATTTGTGTAAATATTGGGCTTGCACTGCTACTTCTGTGCATGTCAAGTAGCACCTCACTCCTTAGAGGACTTCACAGGAAGAGACAGGCAATTGTAAAATACATATCTTCAATCATAGTAAAGGTGGTTATGTTTGTGGAATATATGTTATTCTTTTTAATGCAACTGATCCTATTAAAAGGAAATCCATGGGTTAGTTTCAGGGACAGGAGCTTGGGTGTGTTGGGGTTTGCAGCTTGGATTTTTTTTGCTTGGGTAGTTTCTTGGGGCTTTTTGTGAATTATGTTGGGGTTTTTTATGTAATTCATAGAGGAAGCAGATAAAATCATGGTCTTAGTTTGCAATTGGTTAATCCATTTCTGATCTCTATTAGGGAGGTATTTTGTATTAGGGATCCTATTGGACAGTGTCTCATTCTATGACGCACTTTAGAAAGTACTATCAGTTAAACATTAATGTCATTATTAGTTCTGCAATATTGCAAAAAGTAAAATGCAGGAGTAAAAATTACGATTTTTCTATAGTTCCCTTATTTTACCGTCGTTTATAGGGAGGATAGGCAGGGGGATGAGAAGAAAAGGTTAAATTTCATTCTTTTGAGAGGATTGGCTGAAATACTAACACGGATTTTACAAGCACGTTTCAGCAGCGACCTTTTCAACGTGGGCAGAGCTCTGGACAGCAGCATCGCTCAGGCTCGCTGCGATGCTGGCTTGCGCAGGAGGGCAGACAGGTGCTTTGGAAAAGCTGGTGGGTAATTACGTGGGTGTGATAATGAGGTACTGTTTTGGTTCTCGGTGTCCTTTTCCTGACAGCAAACCGTCGAGATTCACATTGTGTCAACGGACAAAGCTTGTGTAGCCAAAAAAACACAAGCAGGACCCAGCCTGCAGTAACCTGATTATGGTACGCCGCTGGTTTGATTAGCAATTTTTGCTTTTCATTTAACTTCTCACGGCATCCTAGTTGCAACATCTTTGTAGGAAGCATCCAATGGTAATTTTTCTTGTTGTCTAACCAGAGTCATTGGTAATTTATATCATGGCTTTGATTTTCCTCTCTCTGATTACAGCCGAGCACATAGGGGCTTTACTAATCTCTTCACAGGGATTTATAAGCGAGTTTCTGCTTTTCCCTGTTGCAGGTTCCCAAGCCACGTATTTGGCTTCGATTTGGGGGCCTGGATTGACCCAAAAGATCAAAGGAAAAGACATTCAGTTCACCACGATCATTATGAGTTGTGGCCGGTGTTTTACAAATTGGGAATTTCCATGGGTACAGAAGGGATATAGCTTCCCAAATCTCATTGACATTCAGAGGGGTTTGGACACACTTTAAGCTTCTTTCACAATCCTATGCTCTCCTTTCTAAGCAAATATGCATCTCTTAGGTTTTTTTTTTTATTTTTCTTATTGATGAATTCTCTGTGTTTAAGACTTTTACCTCCCTGAGGGACATTCATCTTGTTTCTTGCTGACTCTGAGTGGTGTTGACAACCCAGTAGGACTATACATGATGACAAATGACTACTTATGTCAACAAAAGTTAACAAGTAGGTAATTTTCAGATGACTCCCACTCCTTCCAAAAATACAAGCAAAAAGATGGGTCTTGGAAGCCTGACCAGAAAATCTTAGGTTTCTGAAAACGTTATACACTTTTTTTTTTGGTCATGATGTAGCAAGCATGTAGCTACCTGATGTCCTAGACCAAAGACAGACTTTTCTGCCTTCCTGAGAAACTTTCTCTTGAAGGATATATGGAAACTCTTTACAAAAGATTGTGGAATTGTCAGCATTTTCAGCCAAAGAATAAAAAAAGAAAAGCTTTAAAGCACAGCAACTTTTGAATATTTAACTGTCAGTGTTGTTAGTTCCAGCCTTTCTTCCACGTTTTTCAGAATAGAAGAGCAATGAATAATATTTGTAAGAATTACTAATGTATACTAATTAATCGGTAGATACTAATCTCTCTGACTCTTCAGTGTTTCCTTGCCTTTGTGCATCCTGATGAGCAGCAAACTACAGTAACGAGAGTCAAACGTGCTTTAAAAATTCCCATTAATGTCTACAATATATTTTGTGAACAAAATCCGTAATCCCATCCTTTGTCTAACTGTTTACTTAAGTCATGTAAGTGCTCTTTTGATTTTTTTATTTTTTATTTTCTTACGTGCCACTGGGGTTAGTTCGTGCCTGCAAACATTCGGGAGGTTCTCACAGATTTGGAGGCTGCTAAAGAAGTGAGAACACAAATACACGACTCGCTCTTTGTGTCTGATGTGATCGTATGCCAGTGGCCATCAATAAACTCAGGAACCCACGCCTTATCACCAAATTGCGGAATAGGAGTGAAATATCTCGGAGACCATTGAAATCCTCTCCATGAGTCCTGCTGC
>NW_009746951.1:0-2466 GCF_000703405.1 Apaloderma vittatum | reverse complement strand
TTTTTTTTTTCTTTTTTGTGTTATGTTTCCTGGAGTTTTTTGAGAAGTTTAACTGAATATCTAATCATTCTGTGTTTGATTACATTGAAAAATGTGTACAGCTTTTTAAAACACTGTCTTTTCCTTCAAGGTGGATTGCTGCTGTCTTCCTTCTGCTCCCTTCCTTCCCTTTTTGCATTTACTTAAGCTAGGAGTTGTGAGATTAAGGACACAAACAACAGATCTTCTAAGCAAAAAGGCAGCTTCAGAAGTATACAATTCTCTGAGTTTTGTTGTTCCTTACTGGCAATACTAGATAGTGCATTTAACATCTGACTTTGTACTAACTCTGTGGGAAGCTATGCACACTTTGGAGTCGCCCATTCTCTGCTAATTTTTGAATATGCACATGCAGCTTAAATGCGTATCATGGTTGTTTTTTGACATTTATCTTGCCATAATGCCTAAAAGACATTCCTAGCTGGGTTCCACTGTACTCAATGATATATAAAACTACATAGTCAATGGAATCCTTGGCCAGGGGTCTTGAAAGTAATGTGCATGTTGGGACCTGGAGACCACCAAGTGTTTCTACAGCCTCTTCCTCCCTCCTCCAGTGTTTGGCTGACTGCTCAAGGCCATCAAGCTCGGATGCCACTCTGCAACCAGGGGTTGGCCATGGCTGGGGAAACAGCCCAGCTGTGAAGAGGAGCTGTATGAAGCCTTCTCTGGAGACCAGCCCTTAGCTCAGGAGCTGCACTGCAGCTCCAGCTCTGGTGCTGACTCCTTGCATGGTCACTGTAGCCATACCCATGTCCACTCTTGCCTCCCTGTCTTGGCTTTGCAGCCATCCCATCCCCATGGCCATGCTTGGCTGTCCCAGGGCTGATGGAGGCCCTGGTCGCCCTTCCTGGCCCAGCTCTGTCTGCGGTGGGCTGGGATTGTGAGGTGAGGTCCCTGCTTCATCCTGCTCCCCTGCCCCAATGATCCCTCCCCTTGTCCCGCAGCTGCTATCTGACAGACATGTCTGGTGCTGCAGGCATGTGTTATCTGTGCAGTTTTCCCATTCCCAGATAGGTGTGCACACTTAAAGACATGTACCCCTTAACCACTTGGAGCTTAACACACAAGGGCACTAGATGGGAATTTTCTGTGGAGCTTTTTAAAACTGTAGAACAGAGGAATATCTTCTTCTCGAAAGGAAATAAAGAGCAGCTTGGCTATGAAAGAAACCCCGAGATGACTGTGAAACCACTGAAAAAGAAACAGTGAAGGATCTAGCTACAGTGCAGACACAGGCACAGAAGCCCCTGTTGGAAAGATGTACTACAATTCCAGGCTTTGCGAACGACAGTTTCATTTCTGGCTCTCTATGTTTGTGCTTCATCCACTACGAAAGAAGAAAATAAGTGGAAATAGAAACATGGGAGTAGACTGCTGGTAGTAACTAAGATGTACTGATACACTATGTACAAGCTGATGGTTTTATAATAGGCGCAGCTGCCCACCTCAGAAAACCACTACAAAACTTGGCAGGATTTGCAGCATCTGCTGGGAAGGTTTCAACTTCAGAATAGCAAAAGATGTTGAATATTGGAGTTTTGGAATTTCGCTGCACAGGTCTGGATAATCTTAGTTGCTTCTTGTGCTCTGTGAATGTGTCCTAAATCCTGACCTCTTGCCTTTTTTCCTGGACCTCCACTGAGATGTCCATTTTTATCTCTACTACTGAAAGCTGGCTTTCAACCTGTTATGGTCTCTGTTTCAGTCAGGGTCTCCTTACACTTTATTCAATTAGCAGAGCTAGTAAGTTTAACAGGTATTTCCCATAACCTCTCATTCTTTTTTTAGAAGTTGTAGTGGTTTTGTCACTGCATCTCTCAAAATACATCACATATTCACCACAAAGCTTCTTTACACAGATTACATCACATTATCTTGTAGTATAGTTCGTAAGTGGTCTAAGTTTTACACTCTTGCTATAGACAGAGTACATCATGGGACCTTTTATTATACTGTGAACGTTTTGCACTCTTTCAAAAAATGCTAAGTTATTCATCAGTTTTGAAGTCTTCTCTGCAAGATGAACATGTCCAATTTTCCTCACAGCAGCCCCCCAGCTACTTATTTCAGCCTTAACTCCCAGCCAGTCCTAATGTTCTTTAGGAACACCACCTACCTCTCATAAGCAACTTCTTCTGCTTCCTGCTTCTGCATCTCTAGACTTGAAATAACTCCTGCTTTACCACCAACATGATCCTCAGTTGGAAAACCAGAAGTGCAGTCAATTGTCCCAGTCTGGAGTGAACTCTGTACCTGCCTCTCAGCAATAACGTATTAGCTATGTTCCAAGTTCTCTGAGAAGTTTCTTAATGCCATCACTGCTGCTCTGTAAGCAGGTTTCTGATGTCTGTATGTTTATACACCTGAGTGGCCTATCAGGCTCTGTTTAGTTCATTATACATAGTGCCGCTCTGCTCATGGTTC
>NW_009746950.1:0-2473 GCF_000703405.1 Apaloderma vittatum | reverse complement strand
GTGACCTACTCGAGGTGATCCTACTCTGGCATGGGGGTCAGACTAGGTCGTCTCTCGAGGTCCCTTCAAACCTTCAACCTTCTGTGATGTTTGGCAGATGTTTGGGAGTGGGAGATGTGAGACAGAAGTAATGAGGGCCTCTAGCGTGGGGGATATGGGCGGCTTTGAGGTAGACAACTGAAAGTCTTCGAAAGTATTGGCGAAAAGGATGGAGGTGGACTTGGGCTGGTGTAGATTTGGGACACGAGCCTGGGGAACACAAGTTCTGTATTGGGAGAGTGGAGGGAGCTGCGGGACTTGGAAGATGAGCTCCCAGTGCAGAGGGTGTGGGTGCTTTGGGCTGAGAAGCACTGTGGGACGTGAGGGTTTGGGGTATCACAAGCTCACTGTATTTGGGCACTTTTAACAGGGACACTGGCTTGGGAGCAAGCCTGATTCTCTCTTCCACCCATTCCCTGGGCTGCCTTTCCCTGCCTGGTGCATGGTCAGAGCGTGTGAACTCAAGGTCAGAATTGTGCTGTTTCAAAAGCTTTTGTTCAACTTTAGAAGCTGCTCTTATATGTAAACCCATCAGGTTAATACCCAGTCTTTTACATCCGTATTTGACTTTCTCTAAACAACAGACAAAAACTGAGTTAATTCACCTTTTCCCTTGGCTGCCTAGAGCTTTCAGGTACAGCATAAAACAACAGCGTAAATAGAGCTTCACTTTTATTAGGAATTGCATCTGAAGAGATAGGAAGCGAGGGACGCAGGCAAGGAATGGGAACAGGAAAGCTTTCTCTTTTATCAGTGGGGGAAGGTTTTCTTTCAGTCCAGGAAGTACGTATTTTTAATTGAGGGAGAAAAAAACAAGTGTTAAAAAAATAAAAAAATCTTTTTTAGACATAAGGTCAACACAAAGCAATTCTCTTTGTAACATCCTGCGTACAAAAACATCTGACACGCAACATTGAATGGCAGCTAGAAGACAAGGTATGCAGAAAAAATGAATTCATTTTCTCTTCCCCTTCCTGTCACTTCAGACTGTTGAGTCAAAATCCAGCTCCAGATCAGAGGTTAGATCAGCGAGGGACTCAGGTGCCTGAACGCCACTGAACTGCTGAAATCCAAAATGAAGAGTACCCTGACTGGGTGCTGAAGCTGTCTCTCAACATTTACAGATGTGTGCTGTTTTGGCAGTTTTAGGAGTAGGAAGGCACTTCTCTTGCATTTAATCCTTGCCAGACTTCGCAGACTGAGAGTTTGTCTTCCTTTTCTCAAAGGATCTCGAGCCTCAGAGCCAATCTAGCGGTTTGGTCTCAGCACTAAATACAGCTGACAGAAGAGGTAATACCATTTGTTCCCTGTTATCCAGCACTTTAGCCATGGGGGCTTTTGCTTAGGATGCAGAAGATCTGGATCCAGTCACTGCTTCCGTTGTGCCACATGAATTTGTAAGTTTAGGCTACCCTAGGCTGTGTGAGGACCCTCAAGTCCTTCCACTCAAGCTGTTCCAATTTGCCTGACGTAATTAAATATTAATTGGGCCAGACCAAGAGAGTAAATGACTTTTTATAGCCTGGCAACTAGGCCATTCACCCAGGAGAAGAAAATCTCAAGTCCTAGCAATCGTATTTGACAACTAGAAGCATAAAGCTTTATTTAAGTATGTGAATGTTTCTTAGAATGTTTAAAAAATAATTAAATGTTGTCTATTAAACATGGCTATGCCTTTTGAGGGCCAATCCACCTTATTTGAATGCATAATGTAAGGATGTATGCATTGAAGCTTATGGCCCCATTTAAAAACAAAAACAACAACAACAAAAAACCCACCCCACACCTTTCAGCTGACTTTGAAGAATCTGAGAACAAAGTTCAACTCGGTCTGATGCTGCAGGAGCTGATTCATTTTGGAGGTTTTTCAAAAAAATACAGTGAGTTGCTATAAATCACTGCCTTACTTACCCAGTTTGAAACAGGAGGGCTGGTATTTCTGGAAGCCTTGTTGGGAACACTTGCACTTCCAGACAAGCCTTTTCTTTCATAAACTTCATCAAATTAGAAAAAAAAAGAATATACATAGTTTCTTATAAGATTCAGCCCTACATTTCCTGCTAGTATGAGTAACCGTCTGATGGATTAAGGTAGACTTTCTGAGGTGTATGCTTGTGCCAGGCATTGGTAGAGCTTAACCCACATGCAGAAACCCCTTGTCCTGGTGTAACACCCCAGCTGTGCCCAGAGCTGTGTTTGGGAGGAGTTCATATCACGTGTGACTGCCTTCTGTCTTGTCTCCTGCACGCGTGCGATGAAGCAGCGTGAGCCAGCACAGATAGTTGCACCTTTCAGGTCTATGACAGTTAAAGCACGTGCCTGTTCAGCACATCCTTTTAACTCCTTGCAGGTTGCAAGAGCAAGCTTTAGCTTTACAGAGGCACAGCGAGCACTCCTGCCATGCTTCATACCCTTAATATTTCAGTGTCGTGTA
>NW_009746949.1:0-2427 GCF_000703405.1 Apaloderma vittatum | reverse complement strand
TCAAGTGCTAGCATCAAAGACTCAAGGCAAGTGCCAGAAAGCAGATAAGCAAAACACAAATATCAGGGTCTTTTGAAGGCTCCACAAAGGCGGGCGTAGCACGGTCAGACGCTGGTGGATGTGGAAGTGACTGCAGCAGCTCCCACTGCCCCGCTCTGGGGCCTTTCTCAAGCAGGTCAGTCAGCCCTTCCTCCCAGCCACCCACCCTGTCCTGCCTGCCTTGGGGCAGCGGCTGTCCCTTATCATGTGCTACTGGTGTCTCACACCATGGGTCCCTTAGAGACGTAACTGTGGCGTGTCTGGACTTTTAAAGGGAACCAGGGCAGGTAAGCAAACTTCAGCTACAGCACTTTCATTTAGGTGCATTATCACCTCTTATCTCTAAGCTATATTAAATCTAAGGGCCTTTCTGTCTTATCTGCTGCCAAATAAAAAGGCAGTCCAGATATTCTGGCAGGGTTTATAGGCAGGCTGTAGGATAAAATCTAAAGAGATACAGGAAAAAAAGGCTAGAGACAGCATATTACAAGCCTCCTTTTGATTAAGTTGCTTTACTGGAGAAAATGGTTTATTTTAGGTCATCCCATCTTCTCTCTGTCTCTTCAATAACAGAGTTGCAGGCAGACAGTGGTAATCATAAATGCCATCCTCCCCCTTCCACTGAATTAGCAGAAAGGCAGCATGCCTGTCACGTCAGTACAATAGAAGAGGTTGCTCAGACTGTTTTGAAATGTTCAGTGAGATTGCAGAACCTGGAATGGCAATGCTTCCACAGGTCCCTTTACACTGCCTTCCTGCTTCACTCATATTTATACATTTTACTCCACTACTGCATATTATGCCTGGTGATTGTACTAGAAGGTCTTTGCTATCTGTCCAGATCAGTTTTTTAGCAGCTGAGCAGTACTTCTCTGTTTTGAGTTGGGTTTTCAAGTGAGAGACAACCTCATAAGAAGCTTCAGCAGTCTGAAAGGGCAGTAAATTCGTTAGTAGTCATGAGATGCTGCTGTGAAGAAATGCAATCCTTGTAATTTAAATATTCAGAACACAGCCCTGCAGTTTTGATCAGAAAACAATTTTTCAATTTAGATTGCACTTCCATCCGGACAGCAGAACAATTCTGGTCCCAAGGGAGGGCTGCACTACTGTGTTAGCAAGGATGCAATAAAGGCAGAAAGAAACAAAGCCAAATATTTTACCACACCATTTCCCAATGTTTTTTTAATAGGTCTCCATTGATCTGATATTGTACGGGTGCTGGAATCACCCAAGCGTTTAGCCAGTCCTATAAGCCTGTTAAAGGAAACAGAGCAGACCAGATGTAAGTCTTCATGCTTCTTGCACTTAGTTGTCTGATAGTAAATAGAATTTGCCATCTATTGTTATCTGATTATATAAAACAAGCTTGGTAGTACTGCTAGGCACTGATTTAAAGTTGAGATATTCAAGGTCACAAATCCACCATTTACTAACGTGGTCTGTCAAGTGTTGAGGCATATTTATGGGAAAGTGTGGGAGGAAGTTTGTGCATTTCCAGTAACTCTCAGGCTGTCGGTCAAGGAGCTTTGAACACAAAATTAATTTGATTTTATTTTTAATCCTATTCATTTCTGCCACTGCAGAAGTGTTTGTTTCTCAGATAAGCTTTTGAAACAAGCAGTCATTCCAAGGGTAAGCCATAGGGGGTTTGCATTTGTTTGTCCATTGACCTCCCAGGCTCCCTGTCATTCACACCAATGGAAGTGTGCAAGGAATTAAGCCTGGTTCAAATTTCCATCATACTTTGCAGGGCTTTTTTTTTTTTCCTCCAGTGAAACCTGGAAGTTGCTTAGCCACAAATATCTTTATGTCCTGGAAAAAGCAAATACACCTTCTTACTGATTATGGATAAAATGTTATGATAAGCATGTCTGGAGGCTTTTTTAAAAGAAGAATAAGATTGATAGTCAACTTTTAAATGGAAAGAGCTTGCTGAGTCAGACCAGCTTTGATGCCAAATTCTGTAATGGAAATGGGAGATATCATCGTTTCCAAAGTACTACTACTTTATTCCTTAATTGACAGCACCATGCACATGAGTGAAGTCCACCTTCCGCACTGGGACTATAGTGAGAGTCAAGATGTGGTTTTGTTAGGAGTCATGGCAGCAAAAGGGCTTTTTGCATACTTGAAGCAAGATGTAAATATCCAACTGACCTAAAGCAAAGAAGGTACTTGCTTATACTGCAGATCATGTCTGCTCTGGGAAAAGAAGGAAAGTGTCATTGATTTAATTTCAGCTAAAAACATTTAACTAACCAATAGTTAATAGTTAATTAAATTCCACTTAAAACACTGAAGGAGACATTGGAATGAAGCAGCATTTAGCTGTATCTAGTATCAGTGATCTAATATAGTATCACAGAATCATAGAATTGTCAGGGTTGG
>NW_009746948.1:0-2440 GCF_000703405.1 Apaloderma vittatum | reverse complement strand
CTCACCACCCTCAGTGTAAAGAACTTCTTCCCTGCAGCCCATCTAAATCTACTTTCTTTCAGTTTAAAGTCATTATCCCTCGTCCTATCAACATTTTGTCCCTCTTCAACGTTTTTTATCACTTTCAAAACTATCTCTTCTTTAACTTAGAACTGATAAATCTTCACCAATGGGAGAAATACTAAAACTGCAGTTTCAAAGTTATTGCTATTCACAAATTGCAGAAGAAAAGATATGTCAAGGATACTTAAAAATGGAAGCTTGCAGGCTTGAGAATTGAATTATGTCTCTTTGGCATGTTTTTTAAAGGGGAAAGGAGAAATTTTTAGGAAAAAAAACCCCACACTACTAATCTGAAATATATACCTTGGTTTAACATTAAAGGATTTTTCTTTCCATCTGTTAATTTTTAAACCCTCTGTCAAAAAATGAACTGTATAATCCATTATTTGCTGTATGGTGTTTGGAATTGCTGTTAAATTCCTCCAGGACTATAGAAATTGGGGAAACAGTCATTCTGCCAGACACTAGAGAGATGTACTTTTTTGTAAGTTTCAGTATCCTTAAAACACACCTAAGCATGATTTCTCATTCTCAGCCAGAGAGTACTATGAAAAAGGCTATGCAATGTAAGAATACTAGAGATATGATTAAATATCCTAATTATTGCTAAAGGGACTTTTCACTTGTCAGCCACCTGCTTTCCCATCTCTAGTAGGACACAACTCAAGAGTGTTCACATATTGCTGTAAAAGAGCACTTGTTCATAACTCAGTCATTACAAAGATGATCATGTTTAAAAAGCAGATTTTATTGATGGAGAAGCATACATATATGTGGCAAAAAAAGAGAAAAGATATGAAACATGAATATCCCATTTCTTTTCTTAACTCCTGTGCTCTCATTTTTATCTATTCGTTAGAAAGTTTGTTCTAAAGAAATTGTTAGGATGACTCTTTATAAGGAATGTTTAAAGAAAGATAAGCAGCATCACACCTAGGTGGAATACCCATAAACCAGGCACTGTTCTATTACATTTTACATCAGTTTGGAAGACTGTCTAGGAAGTGCATTTCAGTTCTTCTGAGAAAGCCAGCATATACAAGAACAGGTCACAGTCCCTCTCTAAACCAAGTATTCAGTCCAAAAGACTGTTTCAAAATCTCATGAAAATTTATAGCCATTATATATGTGTCAGCATGTTCTTCACCTCAGAAGAGCTTATTCTGTTCTCAATATTTGCCTTCTGACTCTTTTTTCTCTTCCTCCTCATCAATGCTTGGGGATCTGTACTCCCCATTCTCAGCTTTTTTTAAGCAAGATTATGCAAGCCTACTGTGAACACAGGAGTGCTTGATTAATGACAAACGGTAAAATATCTGTGGGATTCTCAGCAAAACAATAGACAGAGAGTTTTACATAAGGTCATGCTCAATTTCTACAGTTCCTTTTCATTCTGCACATATCAAATTCTTTCATTAAAGGATTAGATCAATCTACTGCTTTAAAACAGAAAATTATCTTACCGAAATAATTTTAATGGGAATAAAATTAGACCACTGAGTTACTCTATTCTACAGCAACCCATCTACCCACACTGACATAAAAAAATCTGTAGAAACGTTGTAAAAGGGATGCCTGCAATGGACACCCAACTTTTAACTAAATCAGAAGAGACAATAAGTGCCACTACAATTCTACAGGCTTCAGGCTTGGAGAAACAGGGGAAGTTTTTAGGCTGCATGTGTAAATGGCAATGGTAAAAAGAACTTCTCAGGGATGTCTCAATTATTATGAACAGTTATTTCCAAAGTGATACTTATCAGCTGATCCCTTCACTTTGCTGGAGATCATTTTTAGATCTCAATGCTTTGCAGTTAAAGAGTTGTTGCAGGAGAACTGTAAGAAGTTTTATCTTCTGACTCAAAAAGAAAAATATCTTATTTATAAGGAAGTAGAGTAATTATGCTTTTCTTTCAGAGTATATAAGATATTTGTATCTGGGTTGGAAGAATTTACTGTACAAGAAAACTGCTGTTCCCAAAGACTTACCAAATTATCTAGTTTAGTACCAGTCTCCTGTTGTTATTTTGTTCTGGAAAAAAAGCACACCGACCAAAAATCCACCCCAAAACTAGCACAACAACAACAAAAGCCCACAAAACCCACAACTAAACAAACACAATAGCATATGCTTTTTTAAATACAAAATTTGAGTGAGTCAACACAAGTATCACTAATATAAACATGTCCTCTGGACCTAATCCCAGATACTGAGCCTCTGTCTAATCTTAGTTAATTAGGGTAGGTAATGAATGACACAGGTGTACACATACATCTCCAACCAAATGGAAGAAAAGACGGTAATCAGGAGAAGCCAGCATGGATTTACTAAGATGAAATCCTGCCTGACTAATCTGATATCCTTTTACAAAGGTGT
>NW_009746947.1:0-2260 GCF_000703405.1 Apaloderma vittatum | reverse complement strand
AACTGTACATATCTATAGTTTGTAAAAACTACAGATAAAAAATCTTGTCCTAAAGTCCCCTAAATTAGTAGATATGCAAGAATTAACATATCCTGATAGCTTTCTCCAAACCGGGAAGACATCCCTCCACTAAAATGAACAGTTTCTGACTGATTCTCTAAATAAAGCTTAAAACTATCTTACAAAATCTTAAATTTTACATTTTCTACTTCATGGATTTTAGCTATTCTTGGAAAATTTTGTTGCTTGCATTAAAGTAGTAGCAAACAACTAAATACAGGTCTACTTTCATATAGAAATGTTTGGGGTTTTTTTCATGTCCGTATTTCTCCTTTCCTTCACTATGTGTTACTTTTGGTTCTGGGTCGTCTTCTCAGACAACAGGAAAATATTTACTTCCTCTGGATCCACCTGATACTGAACTACAAATCATACCTGAAAAAAATCACAACTTTTAGTCTCCTCCCCAATTTTCTCACTTGCTCCTAACCCAAAGATTCCCTCTAGTCCCAGCTGCACCAGACCATTTGTCCCTTTCTTGTGGCCTGGCTTCTCTGCCCTCAGTGGAGTCAGGCAGCTTCCTCCTCCATCATCTGTGCGTGCTACCCGGGACACTGTTTACAGGAGAAGAACCAGCCACGTTTCTCCCTGCACTAGTGTGCAAATCAGGGCATGTGAGAAGCACTGTTACAGAAAAAGACGGCCTGAGCACCACCACGCTAGGAAAGAAGACGCCAAGTCACTCCGTAGGCAGAGCCAAATAAGAAGAGATTATATAGGCTTGGTAAAGGCAGATCCCTGATTGCACCTCTGTTTCAAAGCACGGAAATTTTGGAACTGTTCCAGAAAGTTCTCAGAGATTTTCTAGCAACATTTTTACAGTTAGCTTAAATCATGTTGCCAGAAACTTCAATAAAAAGTTACTTCCTGAGGTGCATATCAGAGTGAAACATTTTGGTGTAAATGACTTAAAGGCTGGCAAAGAGATTGAAAAAGGGTCTTAGAACAGGAAACGTGCATTGTCCTGCATATATTTCTCATAAGGCTTTAAAAAGGTTGCAGTATACGCTACGTATCGCTGCACCACCATTGCTAGTGGTCGTCAGAGGACGCATGTTGGATTTGCACTATTTATATATAGTATGTAGATTACGTTTCTGTGCTTCATATAGAACCCAGACAACTACACACTCGTTACAGAAGTCTCATCATGTAATAACCAGTGGCATAAACAAAGGAATAAAGTAATGCAAAGTTTATGCTAATAAAACCAGATAATTTAAAAGTACTTACAGAGCCACAAAGAAATTGAGTCTGGTGTACTGCTTTATTGTGAAGTTAGCCCTCTTGAAGTAAACGAAAGTCATTGCCAAGAGATACTGTTTCAAAATGTAAAATGAAGTATCAATATATTATTTCAGTGTAGAAGTTCCTAAAATGCTTCACACATTTACCTTGCACTGAGGTATTTCAATAATCTTTATCAATGAAGAAAGCATAAATTAAATTTATTGAAGCTTCCGTACGAATACATTAGAAAAAATATTTTGTCTGTATTTGCATTAGAGTACTAAGTGATTAAGGGCAGATTTTTCACTTAGTGTATGTTCTGTTAACTAAGAAGGAAATACACCTGCCTTGTCTGCAATTTTACAGCAACAGTCCATCCAAAGGAAGTCTTGGATTACATCATCATCTGCAACACAAAAAAAGCTGTAGCATTTCAAACACCAAAATTGTTTTTGTTAGAAAGTATTTGTAAATAAAGAAATAACAGATAGTCCTTCTGTTAAACCAAATAAAAAGAAAGTAGCTAGAGCCAGCAGCAGAGAGCAGAGAAAGTGAGAAGGGGGAAGAGATTAGGTATGAAACATCTTGAGTGACAAGAAAAGGCAAAACACCAGAATGGCAAGGGGGAACATCTAGTGACTGCATTTCATTCTCAGTAATAGTGAAAAATCACCAGATTTTTTTCTATTTGTAGAACTTCTTCTTGTGTAAATGTTTCCGTCTAACAGCATACTGTTCTTCCTGATGAACCACCGACTGCTGAGCTCCCTGCACCTTGATACCTGACAGACTTGATAAGGCAATACTTGCTTGGTTGGTTGTGGTCAGTGCATCACTGCCTGTGAACTAGACGTACTATAAAAGATCTGATTCACTCCTGTATTCCAGGTTCATAGAAAAAGCAACCGTAATCTTCCACTATTACTTGACCTCTTCACTAAATTAAAATCAAAACTTTATATGAAAGAGA
>NW_009746946.1:0-2307 GCF_000703405.1 Apaloderma vittatum | reverse complement strand
AAAAGCGCATATTTACATATTTCAATTTGATTTGACTTCACACAGGACCTAAACTGCATGTATCTTCCCTGGTGCTGCCAAAAGGCAGCGCTTGGAATAGTCAGCCCTGATGAATGTCTGGGAGGCAGAGCTTGCAGGGCCAAACTACGAAGTCACTAGCCTGGCATTGAAGTCTTGCTGATGAAAGTGTTTATTTACACTAACTGCTCCACAATACACCTTCTCACTTTTTACACACAACTTCTCTGTGTAACAGACGTAGCTTTACTTTCAGCATGCACTAGATAGCTGAGAAGTGTTCCAGTACATAAGCATCCCTTACAATGCCTTCAAAAAAGTTTGAGATTAACATATTTGATACAGCAGAGTAAGCAATTAAACTTTTATTCATGATCATTTACATATGACTAAAAATGTTCACCACAAAATGCAAACTTTAAGTTTTGTATTTAGAAGTGAAAACAGTCATCTCCTCGTAGTAAAGCACCAAGGAGCACACCACAGAACAGTCAGAAACAGATTCCATGTATCAGTTTTTCCCTCACAATGTACATGGCAAAGCTGAAGATTTTATAAACGTGTAAAAGTTCCAGAACAAATTCTAGAGTCACCTGAGTGCTTGGTAGGAACAGTATTTAGTAGCAGTTACTTTTTTCTGCCCCCCCCCTTTTTTTTTAAAAAAAAAAGCACACTGATTTTCATAAAACTAAGACAGACATAATTAGGCCAAATATTGGGTTTCACATTTCATCTTATTTTTTCAACAGGAGCCAAACAGTTTGCTAGTAGGAGTATCTAACAACTGTAAGAGCAGATGTCAAGAGAAAAGAAAAACAACACATCTCATTATAGCCTGACTGACAGGGTCCAACCACTTACAGGCACCTATACCCAACTACACCACTCAGCATTTTCCATTATATTTCATTAGTATTTCATTCAAACATACCACACTTAAAAAGACAACATGATTTTAAGTTAAGTTGTATGCCTGGACAAATACATGTACACAGTTTTGGTAGTCATTTAAAGCTGTAAATTTTTTATGTAAAGAGTCTATGGACCCCATTAGAGATTAAAGAGAAATAACCAGAATCAGTGTTACATACAAAACAACATTCTATCACAGAAACCAATACAGTTATCAAATAATTCATTAGAGAATAAAATTGTTATACAAAAAGAGAAATGCTGCCTTTTTATCACTTCAGAACAGCAGATAAGAAGGCAACATTAAGAAAAGTGCACAGCAGAGAAGAACTGTTCAGTTTTCTAAAAAAATTGAGTTTTTCTTCAGACATCAGGCTTTTGTCTGGAAACACATTTGATCAGGTTTGCTTATGTTCTCTCCCAGACCAGTCTCTTCTTGCATCAGTTCTCAGTAAGGCGCTTACTCTGACATGTAGGAACGATACATCAGGGCCACAATAATTGCCGCTATTGCCGGGATCACCCAGTTGGACCATGAACTAGAAGGAAGTTTTTGGAAGAGTAGTTTAGGACATGGCAACCAATAAGTATAAAAGAAAAAGAAAAAGTCCTTCCTCCCCACTCCAATAAATACTTCAAAGTCAGGGCAACAGAACACCTGGGCTGGCCAGTAATGCTGCAGCTAAGCAAAGATTTTTTGTTCAAGTTTTGTACTAGAGTTTACAAGAAGTTTGTTTACTAGAGAAGAGTAAGATTCTAAACTTGTTCATTCAAAAACCACTTAAGTAGCAGCATCACGTGACACTTTCAAACACCCAAGCTCCCCATTCAGAGGGGTGTGGAACAGTCCTCTAATGTTTCAGCAACAGGTTAAGTGCCAGCAGGGTATAACTTTATAAGTTTTGATTCAGTGGTGTTCCAAAGTGTTTCTTTCCCACTCCTAGTCCTGACATTTTCCTTCTAACACAATCCTCTTGCTTCCTTTAAATGTAGTGGTTGCAACTGAAGCACCCATGTCAGTGAAAGTCAGCAATGGCACCGAGTATCTCATATTCGCCTGATGGCCTCGAGACATGAAGGATTGTGCCACATAAACCATTTGGTAGATACTGATGCATATCAATTAAAAAAAATCTAGCTAGTGAGCTAACATGCTTGTAAAGCAATACACAGATGCCAACTTGGACTTTACAGAGAAAAGAAATTTTCATGCATTATCCTTTAACATCTAAGCTTCCAGCAGATAGAAGCAATTCAGCTTTCTAAGCTTCAGAAACATCATAATGAGAAACTTGAAGTTTGACATCAAGTGTCAATACTTTACCTGGAATTAGACTGAGCAGTGGTAATAAGAGTTTCCTGGAAAGCAAAGCACAA
>NW_009746945.1:0-2367 GCF_000703405.1 Apaloderma vittatum | reverse complement strand
GGCTGGTTTTAGGGCGTTGAGGCTCAGATTTTTGTCTTCACGTCTTCTGCGTTGTCGCGGTGGGGCTCGCCCGCACCGCAGGTCCCTTCCACAGGCGATGGAGAAGGTGGTTCACCTCCTGCTTTTACATGTGCCTCTGCCCTGACTCTTGCAGCCACGGAGCAGGGCTAGTGCCTTAGAGTTGTGCCCTGGGGAAGGTGCTTGAAGGGATTTGGAGTAATTTTGACCCCACGTAGCAAAAAGCAGCACTGGTCTGACCAGGAGCTGGACCACGGGGCTGTGCAGCACACTCGTGCGTTGCAGTGGCAAGGAGTGGGCATGAAATGAATTTCCCTCTGCTGGGACACACGTGGTCTTACTGCTTTGAGCTAATGCCATCGTCACCTCCAGACCCTTCTCAAACCGGACAGTTTCTGAAGCTTGTGGCCCTGCTGCTTTGGAAACAGAAATAATAACCATAGCTGCAGCATTTCCTGACTTTTTTGGGCTTAGCCAAGCAAACTTGCTATTCACACAGGGCATCTTCCTTAAAAAAACCCCCTTTTATCTGTAATATCCTAATGATGCCGTGACTCCCAATAAAACAGGACTTAGCACACTGTGACACGGAGACATTACACCACAGACAGCAACACTGCACTTAGAATAAGAAATGACTGGTGCTTCTCCTTTTAAGACTTTATGGAACCCAGAGATATTTATTTTTATTTCCATCTCTCTCTTCATCTCTTTTTTTTTTCTCTTTCTGGTCAGAATTATGTGCCTGTTGTACCTCTATGCATGTCATTATCAGGAGCCAGGAGAAAGCTACCTGTTTCCAAGTCATCCCTGACTTCCCAGCCAACTCCATCCTCCCCATGGTGGAAGGTCCCTCTTTCATTTTGATCAGTAGCTTTGTCCTCCCAGTCACTCCTACTCAGGCTCCTAGTGCATTTGGAGGAGTACCTGTGGGACAATCCAGCTGTCTAATTACTCAGAGGAGTAATTATTAATGGTGCCAGGTCATGCTTCATGCATTGTTGACAACCTTCACTTCCATGTAACTTCATTTTGTGGCAAGTTTAGAAGCTATTTCCATTACATATTCCAGCTTATTTTTGTAGGTGATTTTACTGAGTTCATCTAAAAATAGACGGGGGTTTAAAATACTTTTTTTTTTTCCCTAAGAAATTCTGTTCCTTTGTTTTCCCTTTTTCTTTCAGTTTCATCAAACATAAAAAATACCCAATGGCTAGAGGCAAGTAAATCAAAAAGAGAAGCAAGGGAAAGCAAAAATAGAGATGCAATTAAAAAAATCACTGTTTTGTCATTCCTTCACCTCATAAAAGTCTTGAATAGCTACAGGAAATATAAACAGAGTAAAAATAAAGGAGAGTAGCTGTAAAAGCACAGTGAGCGAAGACAGCTTTTGGTGGACTGGTACGTGTTTTAAACGGACCATATAGTGCTACCATAGTTTCTTATGCAGAGGGGTCATGCATTGGAAGGGTTTTAATGGAGAAAACCAAAATCCATCCCCTCTAAACTTTGATTGAGTCACATTTTTTTAGTCCTTATTCAAGATATAACACTTGCTGGGAGTCCTAACAGCAAGGGAGTTGTTTCAGGCTGAATTCCATCTTTCTGTAGCAGAAAAAGATAAAATGTTTGGTGCTGGAATAGAGGCTGTTTTGCAAATCCTTTGGAGGCTCAGAGCAAACAGGACCGGGAGGGACCTTCAGCAATTGTGTGAGACCTCAAGGCAGGGTGAGAGCTCTGTGAATCTCTCCTAAAAGATGTCTCTTCAGCATGTTCTGCAGACCTCCAGCAATGATGTCGTCAGCTATGTAGGGCATCAACAATTTCAGCTCTGCTGTTATTAAAAATAGAAGCTTTCTAAGACCTTTACGCAAAGAACCTGATGTTATGATCATTTGCATCCTTTGAAACATTAACTGTATGTTTACCTCCAATATTTTTAGTATTTTTCTCCCCTATCAGATCAGAGAAAAACTTTCTGTTCAGATGCAATTCACGTTTGCAATCGGTGCCTCAGCTGAAATCACCCATAAAAAGCAACTCAAACCACCGACATAAAAATGAAGGATGGAGGGGTTAGGATATGGGCTAGTGGCACACAGACAGGTTTTGTGCACGGTTTGAAGACCTCAAAAGGAATGAATCCTGCTCTGTTAAGCCTTTGTACCAGCCCCTGAGCCTCTTCTCCAGGCAAGGCAAGGAGGTGGCTCCTGTGTAGGTTTTAGATTGACTTACATGCCCCGGGCACTTCTCGTTTATCTGGTCATCGATGGGAACACCCTGTGTGCTCAGAATTAGCTGAGATACTGGCTGAAACAACCTCATCCAGAGGTACCCAAAGATGTTCTT
>NW_009746944.1:0-2423 GCF_000703405.1 Apaloderma vittatum | reverse complement strand
CCTGGAGAGGGACTCCAGCTCAAGTCCTGTGGAGACAGGTCTTTTACTTTACATTTGTTCTTCTCACTGTCTTTTGGCTCCATCTTCTCAACTGCGGGAGATAAGCAGTTTCTATAACTACCTACATCCTCCTTATGTGTGGGAGAACGTGGCGAGAAACTCCTGCTTGGTTCAGTATCACTCCAGCTGCGAGACTGTACTGGCTGCTGATTTTTCGCATCTTCCTTTTTCTCTTCCCTGATGGACTCCTCAGAGTCTGAGGACAGCTCAACCACTTCTGGCGTCCTCTCAGCTAACGGCTTAACATACCCAACAATAATGCAACTGTCCGAGGAAGAGTCACTCTTGTTTGAGGGAGCATTAGCCTGTAACTCAGTTTGCAGCTTGGTTCTTTGACTCTTTGTAGCAGAGTCCTCATCAGAGCTTTCTGATGCCTCCAGAGGAGTATCTATGCCTGCAGGAACCGAATCTGAAAAGAAATAGGAAGGCCCTGGAGTTTCATCATCCCAGGGGGCCTGACTAAGACCAGTCATAGACAAACTGTTATCTGGCCCTTGAGAATATGCCGTATCTGGAGATATGGTAATAATTGACGAGTCTGAGCGGCTTCCTTCATCGTATGATGGTGCAGGACAGTCATAATTGGCATGCTGATCATATGCTTCTAAGTTAAAAGGACAACGGGCAAAACTGATGAATTCATGTAAGAAGTGTTCAGTCCGATTCAGCAAAAATGGCTTTAAATCGTCAGCGAAGTCCTGACTTTCCAGATCATACCTAGTCACATTACTCATGATAATGTGCTGCACAAAATTTATCAAAGATCCATGAGCACCGAACAGGACTGTAAGTTCTCGCTTCAGCCAAGGAACCAGCCGGTGAAGGCAAGCAGGGTTGCGGCGGAAAAACTCTGCAGAAATGTCTCGGTAACGGCCACCATCCTGAATACTACGAATACGCACACCAGTACGGTACAAAGCTCTGCGGAAGTTGATCATGTCTTCCTCCTGAATCTGCCGCAGAGATCTGCCCTCTGCACTGGCCTGCCTCCTGGAGGCCAGCCTCCTTATCATCTGCTGAATCTCTCCGTCCCTCTGCCGCACCGGTTCACTTGACAGCCCTTCAAACAATATCCCGTTATCTGGAGGAGACATTATCCTTCGGGAAGGCAGAGGAGACAGCATCCTTCGGGAAGGGGAACTGCCAGCACGGCGTTCCCCTGTTAAGGTGGTACGGTAACGAAATCTCTGGCCATTAGGGCTGGCAAAAGAGCTCTCTTCTGTAGGGCTGAGTACATACTCCTTAAAGTCATCTTCAGCGCGAATTGTATGAAAAATGGAAAAAAAGGGTTGCTTGCAGAGAGGGCATTCTGCTTTGTTTTTTGACCACTCCTGGACACAGCGGAAACAAAACCTATGCAAGCAGCGATCAAGATAGGCAACATTGTCAAATTTGTCCAAGCAGATGGGGCATTTAGAGTCAGGAGATGCATCTGTTGGCAGTTTGCTAGTGCTGGCTTTTGGCGAAAGGTTGCTGTCTTCTGGAAAGTCCTTAACAGTTGAAGTCATGTTCTACAAAAGAAAGACACAAAAGGTCATTGCTATCTCTGAGAGACAAAAATGTTAAGGGCCAGACACAGAAACCTGCAAGTCACCTTTAAGGTTGCAAAGCCCAGCACTGGCACTGAGAGAACACCAGACAAAGAGGCAGCACAACATAACTACTTTGCTGGGCTTTTCACTGCAGCAATATCTGGCTCTTCAGTGTTGCAAGTTTTAAAGAGAGCTTGAATCACACTGGCACACAGGAAGCTAACAGGCAAGACTGTGTCTTCTGCCCCACTCATAAGAAAGTGCTTTGATGTAGTCAGTAAGTTTATGATTAATATGGTAACTTCCGAAACGCACTTCCAAAAGAGACCAGCACTTATATATGAGAAATAAGAGAACAGTTAGTTCTGTTCTTTAAGGAAAAAAACATCAAAACAAGTAAAAAAAGTTAAAAAAAACACAATCAAAACCGAAAACAAGTAAAAAAGTCAAACTAAACTATCAGTTTTCAAGTTCTGCCAGACGTCTCCTGTTCCTGCACCCTTTCCTTGTGTTTTTGCTGGGCACTCACACTGGGCACGCAGCCTCTTGGACTACACAACCTCGAGTGAGGAGTTCCAGCCCAAATTAGTCATTGTTGTTATGTCGGAAGCAGAAACAGCCAGGTGTCACTGCTAAAGCCGTCCTCAGGCACACGCTGCCTTTGTTATCTACTCAGGGTTAGCAATAAATCTATCTAACCTGAAGCTCTTTGCGATACCACCACTGCCCTAAGACATAATAATTCGACGGAGTTAAGTCATGGCGCTTCTTCAAAGCTCCCTAGCCCACCTCTTGCAGCGAGCCCTGGAGTAGATCGCAGCCACCTGCGTG
>NW_009746943.1:0-2428 GCF_000703405.1 Apaloderma vittatum | reverse complement strand
AGCTTATCAGGTCACAAAGAGACAGTCTGATTCAAAGGTACATGGGTGCCTTCAGTGATTTGACGGGAAAGCGATGTCTTTTTCTTGATGTGCAGGCAGTGCTGTCTTAAGATCTTGAATTACTGTATGTTGGCAGAGTGACAGATATTTCCAGAACTAACGTTATGCCTATCAAAACTGAATCTAGCAAAACAAACAGTGTGTATCTCAGTGCCACTTCAGCAATGAGGAGTGAAGTTGTAAAAAGGAATAAGCCTTGGGGTGTAGCGGAGTATCTTTGTTTTAGTGAACAAAGCAAAGCTTTAAATAGTAACAGCTAGCAGAAACATGAAAGGCAACCAAACTGGTGCCAAAGCTCTGATGGGAATGTTTCCACTTGTACCAGCCCTGGGATGTTACCAGTAACGAATGGACCTTTCCAAGGTTTTTAATACAGGCTGTAAAATGATGCCACATGCCTGTTACTTTCCTTACTGAAAATGATAATAAGCTTTTCTCTCTTTTCTGTTGCCTGATTGTCCTTTGCCTTTTCACTCGTAATGTTTTCCCTGGATGACTATCACTTCCAGTGCAAGCAGACCCACTGCTGCCTTGTTATTTGAACCCAGGGTGGGCTGTCAGCCTCGTTAGCGCTGCTGTATGCTGTGTATGTGCTCCCAGCATAGGATTTGATCACCGTTCATTAGCTGTTACTTCCTGCTTCATCCTCTTGACAAGGAGACCATGGACCAGTCTGTTACTGGGTCACAAACTGGTTTCTGCGCTCCCCCGGTTTCTGGCTTCTCAGCTGAGGGTGTAAGTCACGCTGAGACCTGGAAGGGGGCATGTGGGACCCTACTCGGTCCAGCACCTCGTGTTAGAGAGCCCTGAGCTGCCAAGCTTTACCTAGGGAAGGCTCTCTGTGAAAGGGGTATGGAGAGAAGGAGAATTATTAATTATTTAGGCCAGACTGTGAGATAGGTCAGTCTCGACTGTGATTAAAAGTTGGATGGAAAAGGTGGTATGACAGCTGAATAATTATTGTAATAATGCAACCATTGCATGTATTTTCTGTATGACTAGTCAGCAAGATTTTTAACATACTTACCTAGAATATATCCAGCAAGTTTCCTTGTACAAATGTAATCTATCACAGATTTCCTGGAGGGGTGGAAACAAATGTCAAGATTACACATTTAAAGTGAATCACATCGCATGTAGTGTTAAGTTTCTATGGTGGATGTGAGGGGAAGGTGGTATTTTATATATACTTGTATTTCAGGATGCTGATTGACCTATTTCTAAATTTATATAAGCTTTTTCTAATACAAGGACTGAATTATTCGCCCCAGGGTTTAGTGAAACAGCAGATACTTGCCTTCAGAAAAGTCTGACTAGATTTGATATTGAAGCATGTTCTTCTCTCATGTCGTTCTCGGGATGTATTCCACTGGATTGTTTCTCTTGTTTTGGTTTGTTTCTTTGCTTTCTGTACACTGGAACATACAGGATATTTTTTCATCAAGTGATGAACACTATACCTGAAAAGTAATCTGATGTTAAATGAGGTATGTTTGTCTAGCTTTTTCCCTTTCCCATTCTGTCTGAGAGTTTTTTCTGAAATAAATTTTTCTCTTTTGGGTCACTGCAATAACATAATTTAATTACTGCAACAGCCTCCTAAGAACATGGGCCAGATGGAACTGTTTTTTTGCATCATGGACTACTTCAGAGAGTAGTATGTGTTCACGGCTAATGAAAGCATCTGAGGGAACCTGTTCTGAAATACTCCCTAAGCTGTTTTTACTTTTGCTTTCAAATATAGCTTTAATAACTTAGTTGTTTTCAACTCTTTCATGTTTGGTTTTGCAAGTTTCGTTCTATAAAGAGAATAGCTAGCAACAGGACAGTATTTGTGTGCTTTGTCCTTCAATAGTATGAATCTTCTGGTAATTTGAGAACAGCAAATACCTGTCTTGAAAAGACATCTCCAATAGTTGTACGTGGCGTACCTGTAGTCTATAAATAGTTCTTTTCTTTTTTGAGCCAGATGAGACACTGGGATAGATTAAAGCTGACAGTTTGAAGTATATCAGAGAAAGCCGTGAAAGCAATACTTGAAAAAGATGTGTGATTGTAATTTAATAATAGCTACAGAGCAAAGGTTTCAGCACCGATTCTTTTTTAATTTTGTGAAAGTCAGACAATGTTGCGCGCAACTGTGATTTGAATTGCTCAGTCCTGTGTTTGCTGTGTCCGCATGACTCTCATCAGGCTTTCTGTTATTCCTATCCTTCTATGCAAAAAACCTTAATTGACTGCAGTTACAGAATGAGATGTTCGTTTCCAGATTTGCTGCTCAAAATCTCTCTACAGTGTTTTTCGCTGCTGAATCAGCTTTGAAGCAGCTGTTAAGGCTTCATTTTTCTTCCAGAGGCATAAAAAAAAA
>NW_009746942.1:0-2346 GCF_000703405.1 Apaloderma vittatum | reverse complement strand
TCCTAATATTACTTGTCTACCTTAATTGTTTCAGTTAGCTGAAGACTGGGTCTGGTTTATGTAGAATCGAATTTAAACGTGCAAGTTGTCTCATACAGCAGAGTTTTTCAGTTGAAGTTCAATTTAGATTATATAAAGATTGAAAAACATAATGACCAGTGTGCTTGGGGTCCCCTCTTGAAAACCCAAACAATGTGAACAGTTTAAATATATGGCTGTGATTAAGTACAGAAATTAAATTCTTGGTTTAGGCATAGGAGCTACTTAAGCACAGCACAATCTGTCACTGAAAACAGGAGTGGCACCATGCGAGAAAATGTGCAGAGAGGCAAGTGAATCCATATGCTTAAACGCAAAGTTCAGGAGGTTATTTAAGTAAAAGAAATAGCTGTCAGAAACTGGAAATTCAACACTAGTGAATCCTAGAGACAGAGGCACAGGCCAGAGCGGGCGGTGTGGGAAGGAAACTGAAAAGCCTGAAATGGAATTTGAAGAGCAAAGAGTCAAAGACATAAAAACAAACAACAAGAAATGCTTGTGGTATATTAAAGACAGGAAAGAGAGAGATTGGGCAGGTCCCCTGGGCATGTTGCTCTATACCCTGGAGCTATCAACTGCCAGGGCTCCGTGTAGCTTTGTGGGAAGCATCTGCCGGGGACCATCTCCTGCTCTCACACCTGGGACTGGATCAATCTCTAGTTTTTCTGGTATTGTAGTTCCTTCCTGACGAGTGTCTTCTCTCCCAAAAGTCTGTACCATCCCAGCGCAGTTAATCACAAGATCCAAACGTAATTTCTGAATGCTGCCTGGACATGACTGTGATATTTTAGAAGCTTTCAGCTAAATCAAAGGTCAGATTCTGAGGTGGGTATGCTCTTTTGCACGCCTTAAGGTCCCGTTGTAATGTCCAGATGATGTAGATGGATGTTTGTCTGGGCCAGTGTGACAGAGGGTTCGGCTCTCGTACCGTATCTGAATAGCGTAATGGGGATCGGCAAATTAACGCTCAGATACTGCAGAGAAGTTCCTGAACCTGTTTTAAGAATGAGCATTGCCTAAAGCATATGAAAAAACCCTCCAAATTTCCTAAGGCTGGTAAACACTGAGTTATTCTGTTCCATTTAGAATCAGGTTAAGGGCTCCTACAATGTTCTCCTTTGCCATGCTGAGCTCTCTGCTTCCATCATCATGCTGAAGTTCCCCAAGCAGCAACTTTCCTACATGTGGTCTCTGAAGAGAAGACTGAAAACCAGTTCTCAAGGTCATATCCTCTAAATTTGGAAACCCCTTCACCTGGTGCCGCTTTTAATTGAATGGCTGGCGTCTCTTGCTCTTTTAGTCTTTGCCAAATCATTGTTTGCTGTGTTCTTTCTAGCTGTCCCTCGCTAAATTACAGTGCAGGTGTTTCAGCATCAGTGAATTTTCATTCCAGGGATGCTTTGACGAGCACTCAGATTGGGCTGATCTTGGTTTTTACAGAGCTTCTCTTTATTAGGATGGGGAAAGTTTTCCAGGTTTTACATTTTTGTTTCTCTAAATACTTCTGCTTAAAAGCTGCGTGTAGCAGGACATCTGTTCTTAACCTGATAACGAAACCTGTGTTTCTGTTGTGTGGGGGTTAAGAAATCAAAAAGGGAGGTGCTTAGGAGAGATGCCTGCTCAGGGCAGAGCTCCCTTCCCTTTGCTCCCACAGGAGTTGTGTGGCCAGGGCAGCGTTGGGCAAAGGAAGGGTAGGAATGGAGCCAGATTAGGATTTTTTTTCAACACATTTACTTTTCTGACTTGAATAAAGTTTCTTAGAGTTCTTCCTCTTCCTTAATTGCTTCAGTAACTGCTACCCTCTTGTGATCTTTGTTCCAGGTGAGATGTGTCTGCAGGAATAATATTGTTCCAGAGACATTAAAGTTGTAGCAGCTCCTTCAGTTGGTTGGCAGGATTGGAATGTGAACCCTCCTTCTACCCATGACGCTGCCCAGAACCAGCAAGAGGTGGTGGTGGTAGATGAGATGTGTAGTAGGGCTTCCAGTAAAAAGGTATTGAACACAAACTTGTAAGGGAATTCGTAGGTAGTTACAGATTATATCTCTATACCTCTGCACTAGAAATGGTGCAATGTGGTAAACTCAAATGCAGAGATCATGTAGATCATCATCTAAAACTCGGATGATGCTCAGGCTTTGAGTGAAGTGGCCCAGGCAGGCCAGGGAACGCTGTTGCAGATGGTGAAATGCAGCAAGTAAGCACAAAAGAATAAAGTGTTAGGGCATGATATTTCCACAAGATTAGAAAATTTGCAGTGTATGGGTTCAAAGCTGCACCAGGAGAGGTTTAGGCTGGACATTAGGA
>NW_009746941.1:0-2347 GCF_000703405.1 Apaloderma vittatum | reverse complement strand
TTTTTTTGTTTTGTCTTTGATTTGGTTCTCCTTTTTTAAGTTTTATCTCTTTGTTTTAAGGTGGCTTTTATTTTCTGCCCTGCATGTTTTGGCAGGACTGATAATTAGTGATTTAGGTCGCCTGGTCGGGTTGCCAGGTTATGTTCATTATATTTGATGTCGTGGCCCGAGTCAACCTGAGCTGACAACTCCCTTGTTCCTTCCCTAGCGATCGTCGTCCTGGGGCTTCATCCCAGACCTGTTTGATATCCCAATCCACATGACTGGAGAACCAAAAGTCTCTTTCACGTTCTGTCTCCAGAGTTGCTGAGACCAATGCCTGGAGTGGTTAGGAAATTAGAACTAATTCTGCGCTTACGTTAGTATCTTTTGACTGTTAGACTCATTTGCCAGGCCGGACATCAGAAGGCACAATATTGAGATAGAGGAATCCCAGGACAAAGGATAGCTTCACCACAAGAGGAAAAGGTCAAGGAAGCTATGCTAGGGACTACTGGAAAACAGCAAGGGGGTGGCACAGCAGAAATATGTCAGAACGCCTGGTGCAGTTTTTGGCAACTTAAACTGAATGGTGACAGGACAGATAGCAAGAAAGGAAGATTGGTTGACTCCACAAGGAGTTTCAGGTTGTGAGCCAGGAAGAAAAATGGCTTTTTCCTGCTGTGCATTTTTCTCATTCTGTACAACACCTCTGATAGCCCAAAATGTAGCAGTGGTACTCTCCCAGCATCACTTCTTTTTAAATCATGGCATTTTTAGGCAGGGCTCACATAGGCTTTGTGGAAATTAGTTCCTGCTTGGCACTCTGCTAAGCAGGCAGGGTTGGTGAAAGTGACAGGGACACCAGATTCTTCAGCCCCTCGTGCCTCCAGTGATACATCCAGTGGGTTTTGACCTTTACTATGGTCTTACTTCTTTTACTGCTGTTTGGTCATCCTCTGTCCCCCGAACCCGTACTCTCTATGTAAGTAGAAAGGATGTCAATTCTCATTTTACCCTAAGCAATATTGAAAAATTAATCAGTGTTGTTCATGCTTAGAGTAGACAGATTTAAGTGGTCTGCATCCTGGACTGAACTTCATATTTATTACATAGAGGAGCTACGGGCAAGAGCTGCAACAGTTCTGACTGCTCAGAAGCAGCAAGTCCTCCTTATTCCCATATTTTCTCATTAAGATAGAGGGTCCTTTAGAGCTAAACTGAAATTCAGACCAAACAGTGCACAGGTAGTGGGTTTTTTTGACGCAGCTGTTGATATTTTGTTTTATTACTGTTGGGGGGGATGGAATTAATTGTAACTCTAAACAAAGTTTCACAAGCTTTGTGACAAACATGTCTGTGGCTCCATAATCTCTGCAGATTTAATCAGTATTATTAGCATTCTTTCATCATGACCTGGCAATCCTTTGTTAATCAGGATGGATATTTGATGTGCAGCACAAAACAACAAAGGCCGAGAGCTCTTGGGATGCTGTAGTCAGATGGTGTGGTGCCAGCTGGAGTGTGTCTCCAAATATCACACAGAATCCAGCCCAGCAGCATTTGGAATAGGAGAAAATTAAACAAGGATACCAGGACAAAAGCATTGCAGACTCCTCTGTGCTGTACATGGAGTACCTATAAATGAAAAAATGGCATATTTCATTGCCAAAGCTTCCCGAGGAGGCTTAAAGTTAGGATGGATATTCAGGGACACAGACCCTTGCTCCAGTTATCAAGTACATCCATCTTGGAGAGGAGACTCTGGAATAAGCATGGTGAAGGTTTGACCAGGTCTGGCAGGCAAGTTCTACTAGTGCCTGTGTCAGGAGTCTGCTGCCAAAAGGATTTGTGACCTTTTCAGTTTTTCAAATACTAAAGAATAATCCAGTGCAGGTGCAAATCCCACTGTACTGTATGCTTAAGCGTGCTTCAGGATTGCTTTTTCCATTGCAGATTTCTTCAATAGCCTGTGGTCCATGTACTGCAGGCTGGAAACCCCCATTGTGGTGCTCTGGCATCCTACTCACTACTCAAATTTGGGAGTGAGGGGAAACCACTTGAGTTAAGAATATCACCCTGTTGCTGGTACAGAAGTCTGCTCTACCTGTGTATTACAAACAAATTAAAACCACGTCTTCTTCACAGGCTCAGGCTGCAGTGTGTCTTCCCTCTTGCTAATGCTCTCTTCTGCTTCCTAAGCTAACGACCTTTAACTCTCAGACTCATTGGACAATTAGCCTGGTTTGAGCTGAAGCTAAGAGCAGTTTTTCTTAATTTATTCTGAGGTTTTTATTTTCCTTGTGCCTATTTTTTCCCCTGCAGTCACTTCACTTGGTCTCATAGAATCATAGAATCATAGAATGGC
>NW_009746940.1:0-2312 GCF_000703405.1 Apaloderma vittatum | reverse complement strand
GAAAGAAAGAAAGAAAGAAAGAAAGAAAAGGATACAAAGGATGGATCTCAGAGCTGAAGAATAAATGCTGGCCGGACAGTGCAGTCACACGTGAAGGGCTGAGTCCAGCTGTGCAGAGGTTTTCTTCATCTGCTGCAGAACATCCTCGCCGCTCAGTACTGGAGATGTTGCTTCTGCTTCTCCTATGTCTATGGTACCTTCCCGCAAACTTTTCCTTCTCTGTAGTACTATACAAACACAGCGTGCTCAGTTTGTAAAGCTCTCATTTTCTAAGGGGAATGCTAATACTAACTGTGGAGGCACCCCCCACACACACACACCCTGGTACGGGATTTTTCTGATAATCTCCTGAAACTCCCAGGTGGAAAGCCTGCACCGAGTGTATCAGTCACAGAGAGCGAAGAGCTTGCACATCTCTTCATTTAAGAGAATTTTTATGATACGATTTCAGCAAAGCCAGGGACTTCATCAGTATTTTGACCCTCTGCATCGCAGGTCTGTAAAGGCAATCAGCAGGATGTTAACGGTTGTTTATTACATCTTGCAAAACTCTTCAGATTCCTGAAACTCTGACTCTGGCAGTGAAGGGGCCACGCTGCCTGGCCGTTTCGTAACTGGTGCGGAGTTTCATTGCATTCACATGTGAAGACCAGAATGGGGATAGTCTTTTCTTCTCTAATAGCAACACAGCATGCAGAGAGATAATACAACTACTACGTGGACACACATTTTTTCTAATGCAGCAATACCAACAACTACCAATGGCTTTCAGATGCTGTTATAAGTATGAGTTTGCCTTTTCATTCCAGGAGAAAAAGGCTAATTTGCTTATGCTTAGTATTTCAAACAGAAAATAGAAGTGGCAGCCTAATTGCTAAAGTGAATATGTGTTTTACAGGCTAGCTTTGATTATTGCTTGGAGTGTAAGGACCTTCACAGCTACATATAGCCATTGCTGGAAGAGACACCCAGCTGAGGTATGAAGCTGGGGCAGTTCATATTTGCTCTTACAGATCTTGAAACTAAGTAGGAGAAACTAACAATTTAAATATAGTGGAGTTGCAGGAAATCTACACAAAAAATTTCAGTATTGCTGGAAGTGTAAATGTCTAAAGAAGCACAGGAAGGAGTGAAAATGCAATATTCTTTTACTGGATTTCTGAGGGAAGGAGAAGGTCCAAACCTAGAACAGAAAAATAAAGAGGAAGAAAGCAACTAAGTGTTTATATTTCCTGTAGTTTGGGTGATGAAAAAGGAAAAGAAAAAAGGGAGGACTGGAATGGATATTAAGAAATTCTTTCAGATAATTGTTGTTTGTTCATTCAAGTCTTTTCTGCAGTTAGAGTTCATGAAATGTCAGCGCATTTCTGTTCCCTGTTTCAGCGTTGTCTTGTGTTTATATTGTGCTCACAATGGCAACGCCATGCTCACAATTGTGTAACAGAAGGCTCAGCACATTTTGTCTTGGTCTGTTTTTCTGTATTACATGCTGTTTGCTTCTCACTCATCCCCTTTTGTCCTTTACTGTTTTCCTGTTACGTGTGTCTGTATATAACAGTATTTGGTTAGAAATTAAGGACTTGACAGAAAACATTTGTAGAGAAAACAGTAAAAAATACATATAAAATATTACCAAAATGTTAGTATTTTGCTATATCATGAAGGAAAAAGTGAGATGCTAATGAAAAAAAGCAAGAAAACCAGAAGTTGCAATGTCTGCTACTCATGTCTTGTCCAAAGGTACTAAGTCCTAGCTACATTCAGAACCAGTATTTGATCTTAACCATGCATTCACAACTTATCTTTCTTTCTAGTGCTTTTTAGTGTGACCTTCTCTCATTGTGAGCAAAAATTCGTCTGCATATTTAAGATCTTGTCTTAACGGTAGTGCTGCCCACCTCTTAACGTTTGTGTCCGCGGGTGTGCACGATGGAGAGTTAAGTATATACGTTCCTACAGTGCCCTCTACTGACAAGAACGTCAATCGTGAAAAGACAAATCCGTAACCCAAATTCTGAGCTCCAGTGAAACAGTTGTCCCAGAATTCTGAGCTGATTCCACAGTGTAATCTGTCCTAGAGAAGTCAAAAATGCTTTTATTTCTGATGACAGTGCTCAAAACAGGCGATCCTTTCCCAAGGGAGCAGAATAAGATAGAGCGCTCTAAAAGAGCACATGGAGGATCATGGTAGGTGTGAGCCTGTGGATGCTTACAATAAGCAAAGATGGTCTGACAAATCAAGAAACCAAGGAAGGACAAGAATCTGTTCACTGTTCAGTTCATTATTCCTTTTGTTGTAAAAAAAAAAAAAA
>NW_009746939.1:0-2283 GCF_000703405.1 Apaloderma vittatum | reverse complement strand
GGGTTAGGGTTGGGGTTGGGGTTGGGGTTAGCGTTAAGGTTAGGTTTAGGGGTTAGGGTTAGGAGTTAGGGTTCGAGGTTAGGGTTAAGATTAGGTGTTAAGGTTAGGGGTTAGGGTTATGTTTAGGTTTAGGGTTAGGGATTAGGATTAGGATTAGCCTTAGGGTTAGGGCTAGGTTTAGGATTATTAGACGCATGTATGTTTAGACTTAGTAGACATATGTATGTAGACACATACTTTGAACAGGTTAATGAAAACACATCAGTAGAGTGAACCATGCATGCAAGCTTTAATATGAGAAATTAAAATAACCCCACTGAAAGTTCAGCTTAGTAAGACACAAGCCTACTACCAATTTGATTAATTGGATACTTTTAGAATTTAGGTGACATACACAAAATTTGCTAAAACAAGAAAAATGTTACTAAGGATATTCATTTTAAGTTATCAGAAATACGTTACAAGTATTGGTACTTCCTTTAGAGAAAAAATCGTTACACCTGCTGCTAGTCGCCATTTATTGTCTTGTATGAAAAAAGACATGAACAGGTGGCTTTTAAGCATTTCTCTCCATTTACCACAAAAAAATTCCATTTGTCCCACGTGACCACAGTGACCACAGCTTTCAAGAAAAGTATTGTTATGTGCTTTTGGTCAAAAACCAGTCATTTGAAACAGCACATTGTTGAAAGCAACTGGATATGAAAGCAATCAGCAGACCTCCAGCTTTCAAGGCCACCTTAGATGAGCGTTCCTAGAGGATACCTTTTTTATTTCAAAAACTACTCCACTCCTAAGTCAAGTGTAGCAACTTTCAAAGTCCAGCTACAGAAATGAAGTCCAAATGAACAATTTTTCATCCACAAAGAGATATTTGAAGTCCCCAGCAGGCTGAAGGCTGGCATTCACACTGGTAACAGTACTAGCAGACTCCTACTCCATGAATTTTTACAGTTATCACATGGTATAATAGATGGGCTAAATGTCAGGACTTTGCTAAATTCAGTGAGTAGACACACAGCAGACATTTTTTCTATATCTGTTTAATTCTAAGGGGAAACACAAAGTAATCAGGTGCCGTAGTTGAAATTCAGAGTTTTCCTTAAACAATTTCTAACCTTTGCTTCAAGCAAGAAAGTTGCAAATTATTTAAACCTCAGACATCAGTTACAATTCCAGGTGAGAACACATTGCCATTAACAAAGAAAAATGACAGTGAGAGTTGAAATAGCATGAAGTTGTGCCTCATGGAATTAATCAATATATTTATTTCCAATATATCCCCTGATCACACTAATAATCATCTGCTACTTTTTTTATCCATGTCTATGTTCATTAATACAGCTATTTCAAGTGTTTGGGGGATCAGGACTAGAGGACTCTCAACTCCACTGTGACACTGACAGGCATTGATGTACCATATCAGGAGAATGAGAAGCCCGATCACGGAGCGTGGCCTGAGGAAAGGGCAGAACAACAAAGCAACCTAAGTCCTTGAGGCCCCCAGGCAAATTCAGAATAATATCAACCTGGCCAGAAAAATAAGAGCTGAAAAATTTAGAAATAAAATGGAAAACAAATAAATTAACAAGCCCCCATCCTTTCCTCTGCAAATTTGTGGCATTTCCTTTACTGCATTTTCTTGTTTGTTTTTAAGGGAGGAAAATTTAATATTATATGCAGTGCTTCCACTTGTTCTGGCAAACAAACAAAGACCTATGAAGGGCAATAATATTGGCCTCCCACACTTTTCTATCATAGCAAGTATCACAGTGCCGCTGTGTACAGTATCATCAAAAGCCCCAGAAGGGCTCAGCAGGGTTTTGCAATCTGTGGGTCTCACTGGAGAGGAAGGGAGCAGTCCCTCCACGGGCATGAGAGCTCACAAAGGTCAAGCAGCACCAAGGGTCCCTGTCTAGTCCCTCACTCCCCAGCACAATCTCAGGTGAAGGATCACAAGCTGTGGCACAGCAGCTCTCTCCCCTAGCACATCCCCCAGGAGGAGACAGAGAAAAAGGATGGGTGGGAAGGTACCCTCCCTGCTTCCAAATAAGCGAAGGGCTGCAAGGTGGAGTATAAGGCAGGCACACGCTGAGAATAGTGGGTGTAAAACACACTGGGCCACACTGGATAGTACAGGGATGGAATTGGGGTCACTTGTCCCACAGACTCGCTGCTGTCTGCCGGGAAGCTGCATCTCGCCAGCACTTTTTCCCTTGTGGCATTGCTGCCATCTGTTCCTTGTGGGACTTTGAACATTTAAGAAGTGAATCAGTTTCCAGA
>NW_009746938.1:0-2237 GCF_000703405.1 Apaloderma vittatum | reverse complement strand
CCCCACCAGACTCAAACCCATGACACCTTCTCAGGCTACTTTGAAATCTTAAAACAAGGCTAATGTAAAAAGAAAAGAATTACTTTAGTTCCAGTTAGGATTTAGCAATAGATGAAGCCTTTTCCAATACTAGTTGCTGAAACAGATATCGTTGCAGGGTGTTCAACTCTCAGGCGTCCAGGGCTCAGCTGTAGCTATGCTGGGCTCATCTTGCTCTTCAGGAAAATTGGGGGCATCCAGTGATTGCATGGTGGGGGCAAAATACAAAGAGCAGCTTGAGATTGGTAGTAGAGAAGCTTCATGGTGGTGACGTGGCATCTTCTAAACAGGAGTGCTTTCCTTTGCTCCTAGTCAGGAGGCTGAAGCAGTGCTGCCTGGGGGCAACCAGGTTGCTCTATAACTAGTATTTGCATGACCTGCTCTGGGCAAGATCAGCATCCTGATTTGAAAGGAACTGGTTTTATCTGGAAAACTGAAACTCACTTTTAAGGGAAGGAATTTTGATCTGAGTGTTATTTAAGAATGGACTTGATGCATTGGCTGACAAGTTAGTTCTTTAGCTGCAGTTTACACTAATTTTACTTTGGTTTTGCAAAAGGATTAAGTCAAATTGTCCATATCTGCCACATGCTGTATTATGCTACATGCGTGTTGTTATTTCTACAATGACAATTAGGTGATGTCATGTCTACTTTGTTCTTTGGGCATTCTTCCCCACATCTGGTATTTTGGGAAGAACTTAATATTCACTAAACCAGTAACAGATTACTCTAACATCTAATTCTTCTTTTACAAATGAAGGCTCTGATCCTATTTATTTGCTTGCTTTCATGTACAATGGGTTGTCCCATTGAACCTTCAAAATTAGTAAAGTTATGCTTATGCATAAGTGCTAGAAGGATTTTTGCCTAAGTAATGAAACTGAATGCTGACAGTGTATAATTATCCCTAAGATTCAGATATAAACATAGTACAATCCACCTCCAAAATAAATCTAGGAAATGGAATGAAATGGAGAAGTCCATGAGGGTATTTTTACTTTGCCTCATTCACAGCAATTTTGTACTGTTACTAATAATCAAACTGGTAATCTAAATTGCCTGCTGCTTGTGCTGTGTATGAACTCTGGCACATGATTTGATTTCTGCATCCATTTAGACACTTACTATTGCCAATAGATGTTAAAAGTGAAAAAGGAGTGGAAAGCAAGGTCTCTAAATAATTTCTGTGCACTTTGGAGACCCCAATTTATTGCTAACAGCCATCCATCACTTTAGGAAAATTAATAGACATGATTCTTACCATGCATACAATCCATTGCCTGTAGAATGACTCAAACATTGCCAGTCTAGATATATTTTGTCACTTAAATGTCCTTATTTCTAAGGTTTTACATCAATTCAGGTTTATTCATAGTTGGCTAAAATACAGAATTTCAAGTTGGCAGACAATAATAATTATCGCTCAAAAGTATTTAATGAACTGGAACTTTGAAAACAAAAATTGCTCACAGAGGCCTCATGGTGTGAAAGAAAATGGCATTGCTGTTTCTTTCACTACTGCCAAGAGAAGAGTGTTAGTTGAATGCATAAGCTCCAGAGGTCCTGGGAGGCTGGAGACCTGTGGCTGGAGCCAGGGCCTCACAGCTCTCATGGAGCCAATGTCACAGCACTGTCACCTCTCTCATCCGGGAGGCACCGCTCGAGGGAACCATGCAACCAAGGGGCTCCAACCTTCTGCTATAGAGCCGCAGCCCTGTGATCCCTGAGGTTTTTAAGGGCAAACAGGTCCAGGTCTTGGCTCTGGAGGGCAGGGCTGGGAAGACTGAGGTGTCTGGGTCTCTCCGGGTCCTTGGAAAAGCACTGGACTCAGTGGACTAAGTGCTACTTACCAGTAGTCTCAGAAGTCAAGTAACATTCTGTGGGAGTGATGCCTGCGGTCTACCAAGCGCTCAAGAAAGTCAAGGTGTTTCAGTTGAAGGATTTCATTCTAATTCCAGCTTTTTAAATGAATTTCATAAAAATATTTTTGACCTGCTCCAGACAGAACATGTGATACAAGGCTAGCCTGGAATCAAAAAATGCATTCTGAAAAAAATTAAGATCAGATTATTTTCTTAAAACTGTACTAAATGAACATGGGTAAAATGTGTGGGGTTTTTTGTTTGTTTGTTTTGTTTTATAGATGGGAACTGGAGACAGGTAACCAAATCATAGAATCATAGAATGGCCTAGGTT
>NW_009746937.1:0-2377 GCF_000703405.1 Apaloderma vittatum | reverse complement strand
TTAGGGAGGAACTGCAATAATTCTAGATATTTTATAGCAGTATAAAACTATTCTTTGGATAGAGGGAAAATCGGGGAATATTTTTAAAACAGCTATTTCTTGTCCGCTGTATATACATTCCACAGAACTCATTATAAAACCATGTAACAAAAGTTCACACTTGAAAATGTTCACTTGCTGACAATTTTCTCAGGGAAAATTGACTCATATTTAAAGTTGCGGTAAGAGCTGGTTCTCTAAATGCCTTTGGTGGTGTTATTAAATTCTTCTATATGATTTGGCACACAACATTTAAGATGAATGTGCCATTACTTCTTTTTCAACACAGGCTATTTCCTTAAGATTTTTTTTTCTGCCTGGTTAAAAGCTAATATTAATTTAGGAAAATTAACATCAGCTGAAAAAATATACACTGAAATCAAATTCTACCTCTCTCCCTCATTTAAGGTCTGTAAATTCATTCTGGGAAGAGTGGCATCTTCACCATTTCCCCTGCAAAATGAGGTTTTGTGGCTTGGGAGGTACTTTTTATTGCATCTGTGCAAGGGCTCAAGTGTAAAATGGAAGAGTGACAAGTAAATTCAAGTTGGTTACTAATTCTGGCTTGCAAAAATTTGATGAAAGTAGTGTTTCCCTGAATACTCTTGTCTCTCCTATACTTGATTTTAAAAGAATCAGCTGCCTTTTGTTTTGCCTCAGTTTGTATCACTGTGAAAACACTGACATGAGGTTCTTCACTAGGAGTTTCCAGGTCACTGATCCCCTTCCGTGGAGATACTGTGCAGCTACTTGAGGGTTGCCTGCCAATGTCAAATAGGTAGACTCATAAAAGGGCTTTGGCATTCAGATTTATCCTGAACTAAATAGTAATTTATTATAACGTAAGCAAACACAAATATGACAACCACTGGTAGAGCTGTATCTTGCCTAATATGTTAATGTAAGCATGCTTCCTTCTTACAGTAATGTATTAGCTGCTCGCTAGGAAAGGCAGCACAGAGACCTTTTCAAAGCAACTATTTACAGCGAGCTGCCACTTCCTATAAAACAGTGTCCAGCTCATTTAATAAGTCCAGACATCCATCTATCAGTGTTTCTTTATGTAACTCATGGATTGCTAAATCTAGAAGCAAGTGCTTTTTTTGTTGTTCTTCATGAGTGCTGCATGACAAGCTTGGGGACAGAAAGTCCTAAGGAGGAATATCTGAGCACTGAAAGTAGAATATATGTGTGTTGTTAATAGTGCAGTCTTGATTAATTATTTCATTCTTCACAAAGACTGTTTTTTGGCAGCACCCTGTAAGCATTATCTAGGATTTTAATCATTCTTGTGTTCATGCAATCATCTACTTGTGTAGCAGGCTTTCTTCTGAGCTAGCCTGTGCATGAATCCATTAGCACTAGCAAAGACTTGAGCTTGGCAAAGAATGTGGGTATTTATTTGCCTCAGTCCACTTAGGGTAAGCAAACGACATGGATGCCACATAATACTAGGATTAAATGTTATGATGAGTAGGAAGAAAACTTGCAGATTTCAAGGCTCCAGTCATATATGTAAACCACTTTTGCAGTTTATAGGTGGATTAATGAACAGTCTGGTGAAGCAGAGAATTCAAAATTTGTGAGGTGCAGGATATAGACACTTCCACTGGTACATGGTACTGTTTATATTTCCTGACTGGATGCCTCAAGCTTTTGAAATATGAAACCAAAGAACATCAACAAGACATTTATAACATTTACTGAGTTTATTAACCTTTTTTAGAAGTGATTTTGAACAGGGAACAGCATAATCCCATGAGAAATGGCTATTATATCTATATTTATATATGAAAATCTTTCAAACTTAATTTTTGTATCCTCTGACTTGGGGAAATTTGGTTCAGAGTAACACCAGTTAGTCTCCCACTAGCAGATATTCTTAAGGACAGTTAGAGAGTTGTACTGCGAGAGTACAGCATCTCAAAAATTTCGGTTGAAGATGTGAATAAGTTTTTGAGCATTATTTTTTGAGATTAATTTGCTTGTATTTCTTAGCATCACAAGTTTGGATGCTTACATGTTTCTGATTATTTTTTATATTGTATGCTTCTATATTGGTTTCTCAGAGGCTATAAATGTGGTTACAAATTCACACCTAGAATCTAGCTTGTTTTTTTTCTCCATTGTAGTGTGGAATTCTGAAATCAAATATTATTGATGAGATAAGCTATAAAATCTCTCAGATAATCCACTCTGTCACCTTATTCAATTTTTAATTTTTTATCTTTATTTTTAAAATTTTCTTATCTTTCCACACTAGTATTAAATATTATTTCAATTGTCATATTTGCTAAAGGGTATATGATCATGGAATCACAGAATGTTAGGGGTTGGA
>NW_009746936.1:0-2275 GCF_000703405.1 Apaloderma vittatum | reverse complement strand
ATATGTAGGGTGTATGAGGCGGTTAGGAATGTTGCGGCCCCGGTGAGGATAATTGTTAGTGGTGATCAGTTGAATAGGGCAACTATGATTGCTAGTTCTGCTATGAGGTTTGTGGTTGGGGGTAGTGCTATGTTTGAGAGGTTGGCTAGGAGTCATCAGGTAGCTATTAGTGGTAGGAGTGGTTGGAGTCCTCGTGTGAGTAATAGGATTCGACTGTGGGTTCGTTCATAATTTGTGTTAGCTAAGCAGAATAGTATGGAGGAGATTAGTCCATGGGAGATCATGAGGATTATAGCGCCTGAGAGTGCTCAGTGGGTTTGGATTATGGCTGCAGCAATGACTAGACCTATGTGACTGACTGAGGAGTATGCGATGAGTGATTTTAAGTCAGTTTGACGAAGGCAGATTGAGCTAGTTATTAGGGCTCCCCATAGTGCTAGCGTGAGGAAAGGGTAGTGGAGTTGGTTTGAAATGGGGGCTATTAATATGGTCATTCGTATGATGCCATACCCTCCAAGTTTTAGTAGTAGTGCTGCTAGAAGTATTGAGCCCGCAATTGGAGCTTCGACATGGGCTTTGGGAAGTCACAGGTGGAGGCCGTATAATGGGGCTTTTACTATAAATGCTATTAGTATAGCTATTCCTGTTAGGAGATCAGTTCATGATTCGGTCAGGGATGGGTGGGATAATTTTAGTATTGGGAGGTGGAGTGTTCCAATTTGGGAGTGGAGGTGAAGGATTGCAACTAGCAGTGGGAAAGAGCTGATTAGTGTGTAGAATAACAGGTAGATTCCAGCACTAAGGCGCTCTGGTTGGTTTCCTCATCGTGTGATTAGGATAAGTGTTGGGATTAGGGTGGCTTCAAATGAAATGTAGAAGAGTATTAATTCTGTGGTTGAGAATGCCATGAGGATGAATGGTTGAACTATGATTAAGGTTGCGATGAATGCTCGTTTTCGTGATAGGGGTTCTTGTTGTAGGTGGTGCTGGCTTGCTATGATTATAAGTGGTAGAAGTCAGCAGGATAGGACTAGTAGGGGGGCTGAAATTTGGTCGATTCCGGTTAGTTGGGTTAGGGCAGTGTAAGGGTAGTAGGATGGGAGAAGTCAGTGAAGGCTAGCAGTGGCAATTAGAAGACTATGTATGGTAACATTAGTTCATATGAGTTTTTGCGGTGAGAGGAGGGTAATGGGGATGAGTATGATTGTTGGGAAAATGATTTTTAGCATTGTAGGAGGTTTAGATTGTGCAAGTGGTCTGAACCGTGAGTTCGTGAAGAGGCAACTAGGATTGCTAAGCCCGCCCCTGCTTCACAAGCTGAAAAGGATAGTATTAGTATTGGGAGGAGTGTGAATGAGGCGGCTTGGTTTTCGATGGGTCAGGTCGATAGAGCAATGAATATGGAGAGTATCATGCTCTCTAGGCATAGTAGGGCGGAAATTAGATGTATGCGGTGGAAGGCTAGTCCTAGGCCACTTGAGATAAAGGCAGAGTAGAAGCAGAGATGATGTAGTGACATTGAGAAAGCCATAGGCATGGGCTATGATTTGCTGAGTCGAAATCAGCTGTCTTGGTTAGACTAGCTTCCTTAAGGGGTGCTATTCTGCTCACTCTAGGCCGCCCTGGATTCATTCATAGATTAGGCCCAGGGTAAGTAGGAGAAGAAGTAGGGAGGCCCAGGTTAGGGTAGTAATTGGGTAGTTTAGTTGGGTTGCTCATGGGAGTGGTAGAAGTAGTGCGATTTCTAGATCAAAGAGGAGGAATAGGATTGCTACTGAGGAAGAATCGGATTGAGAATGGGAGTCGGGCAGATCCTAGGGGGTCAAACCCGCATTCATATGGGGAGAGTTTTTCTGAGTCTGGATTGGTTTGGGCAAGTCAGAGGTTGAGGGTGGTAAGGATGGCAGTTAGGGCAAGTGAGAGAATAAGTATAAACGTGATTATGTTGATTGCTCTTCTCTGGGGTTAAACCAGATTTTAGAGATTGGAAGTCAATTGTAATTAGTATACTAGAAGAGCATGATCCTCATCAGTAGATGGTTATGTAAAGGAACAGTCAGATGACATCTACAAAATGTCAGTATCAAGCTGCGGCTTCAAATCCAAAGTGGTGGTTGGATGTGAAGTGGAATTTGATAAGCCGTAGAAGGCAGATGAGTAGAAAGGACGATCCGATTATTACATGTAGGCCGTGGAATCCTGTGGCAACGAAGAAGGTTGAACCATATACGCCGTCTGCGATGGAGAATGAAGCTTCGTGATATTCTATGGCCTG
>NW_009746935.1:0-2286 GCF_000703405.1 Apaloderma vittatum | reverse complement strand
AGGGCAGAGCCCAGCCGAGGACTTCGGAGAAGGCGCAGCGTCCAGCCCCTCCACCACGATGTTAAGGGGAGGGCGAGGCTTGCAGCGCACTGGGCAGCGTCTGTAGTTAGGCCGGCTCGGCTCAGCCAGCGGTGCGGTCAGGAAGGGGACGTGGTCCCCCGGGCCTGGCTAAGGCCTGCTGTGAAAACACTGAGACTCACGAGAGTGTAACTCTGTTCGTATTCTGTCTGTGAAGGTAGAAACAAAATTAAGGACTGCCCAACGCTGCAGCAAACCTGTCTTTGCCTTGTGCATACCTCCCTTTGATCAATTTTCTTCAACACAGTGGTGAACTGCTGTGTACTTTTAGTTTGCCTGTGTTGTCTCGCATCATACAAGCTGCCCTATCCACACTCTGACTTTCTAGGACACAAGTGGAGAAAAAGTGCTCTGTTAAGGAGAATTAAGCTGAGACTCTTTTAAGCATTAATGAGAGCATCTGTTGGGATAATAGAGTATAATTTCAAAGTCTCTGCATTGCACTGGAAGCTTTCATTTATATAAAGTAGTTTTCTGGAGAGCTATCAACAGGTTCTGTAAGTTATGCTTTTTTTCAGATGGTTTAGTTGGGGCACATGACTGGCAGTGCAGATGGGGATAACAGTTCTTGAAATGTTACCAGGTTTATGTACATAGCTGGCTTGACACAATATTAGAGAAACCTTAAGAGTGTAACAAATTACATGTGCAGTACAAATGATGATGAAATTGTCAGGTGCTTCTACTGACACTTTAAGGATTAAAGTTTAATAATGAAGTTAAATTGTAATAGAGATTAGCGTCTGCACTAGTATAGTCATGCTTCCATTCAAAAATAGTCTCCAGTTACTTTTTTACAGTGCAGGAATCTTATATAGTTAGTGGAGGTGGATAATTTTGAACTTTATACATGTTAACACAAAAGCAAAGGCTCTCCTTTTGTCGTGGAAGCCTACAAAATGCTTAACCTCCTGCCTGGTGAAAAGGCAAAGGATTTGGGGTTTCTGCTACAGATTCTGGAGGGATGGTCTATGTCATGGATATCCAGTTTCCCTCCAGAAAATCACTCTTTGGATAGTCAGTTAAGTGTTTATTTAAAAGCCTGCAGAAGAATTTGTGGGAATCCTTTTTCCTCTAGTTTTAGTCAGAACTGTTTCATGTCAGGACCTGCAGGCAGAAACAGCCTCATAGGCTCTATTCTAGGTGTTAGATAAGAAACTTGACGTAAAGGAGATGCAAATTTGAATCCAGTCTCCCAGCTGTCACACCATTTTCCCATCTCCTCTTCCCTTCTGTAGACCATGACAGTAGTTTAGAAGCATTGACCTGATGGTGGTGCTTTCTAAGAGTAAAAAGATATCGTACATCTGTAGCTTTGCGTAGGACTAAGGTAATGTGTGTGTGTATTATTAAATGTGTACACATGGGTTATTTGTCCTGGGAGAGTGATAGAGGCCATCATGGAGGGAGGAAGTCTCACAAACCATGACTCCCCAATTTCTTCGATGGGCAACAGGAATCTCAGTCCATGAGGCCATGAATAGATTCAGGTAGAAGGACTTTTTGGTTTTTCTAAGCATCCCGTTTCTTCCAAGGTATGTGAATTGTTTCCCTCACTTCTGTAGGTGCTAAGAGAACGACAATGCTTTTGAAATTTATGATGCTACTGTCACCTTTGACATGAAAGTCATAAGTGACAGTTTAAAATCTTATCAGGATACCAAAAAGACAGTTCATATTTACTTTAGTGTTCTATTAATGTCATGTTATTAATAGTCTGTGTTCATTCTGTGCTTGCAGACTTTAATTTTCTGAAGTTAACAGAAAACTGAGTAAGAAAAACATAGTAAGCTTGATTTCTCTGAAATGGCTGACTTAACTTTCATGTGGCCAGTAGTTTACAGAGCTTTCTGCTTCTTCCAGAGGTGCATCTGCTCTAGATTTCATAAAAATTTTTGTTGTATTTCTTGAATATCACCTCTTAGAATTCACTTAGCATTTTGCTTTCTACACTCAACAGGAGTTAGTGAACTAGTTAGTAGCAGTAGCTCATTAGTGGTGGTGGGTTGAAAATTATTACAAAAAGTAAAAAAGAAAAATATTTAAATGGTACAGTCGTGACTTTGGTGTTTCTGTGTATCTGCCAGCAGCTAAAATGACATCAGGTGAAGAAAGCTGATAAAGAGAGTGAATGTCCCAGTTTTCAAGGCAGCATCACCCCATTCGATAACATGTTAATGAATAGCACCAAAAGATTTTTTTTTTTTT
>NW_009746934.1:0-2387 GCF_000703405.1 Apaloderma vittatum | reverse complement strand
GGCCCAGTACTGATCCTTGGGGGACACCACCAGTCACCACACAATTTCTGAAGATACCTACAGACATCGGTGTCTTCTCCATTTTGAAGGATGGTGTCTTCTCACCTCCTAAAGCACAATTTCTCACTCAGAAATGCTTTGAGTCTAGAGGGACAAGCAGAACCCCAAGCACCACAATTTCTAGAAATGGTAGGGAGGAGAGAAAGGCAGAGCACACATCAACAGTCATCTGATATTGTCAGCTAACATGAAGTCCAGACAGTTGTTTAATCAGAGTTAACAGAGATATTGGGGTGGTTTTTTGCATCAATTCTAAAGTGATTGGCATCAAAATTTGCATCTACGCATGTAGGCCACATATGATTTGAACACACAGTGCTGTTGATTCATAGCAACATATCCCATTCTTGCTATGCAACATACCTAATGAGAATAAATACCTTTTAACTTCAACACAAAAATGAATCACTTTGCAGCTGACAATGAGATTCATGAATAAAAATGAGAAACAGCCTACCTCAGTAACCTGAAAAAGAAGAATCTCAAATGTTTGTTTCTTCTCCCAGTGACTGTATTTGCCATTTAAGATTCACTATGTAACAAAAAAAGTAGAATGGGTAGCTACAGCTGGACATTCACAAGAGGAATCTTCTTGCATATTTGTTCCATTTGGCCACATGAATCTACAACTTCAATGAGAAGTACAGAGAGATAGTTTTTCTGTAGGTGGCCACGAAAGTGGTTAGGGGTTTAGATTCACATCCTTGAACATCACACGGGCTGTCTAGAAGTCTGGTTTCTAACTTGTGAGCAAATGCTACAACAATTAAGGTGGCTGTGTGCATGGAGTTTGGTTCTACCCAAGAAACACCTACTCTCATAAGTGCTCAGAAGTCTCCAAAATGATGAATCAGAGACAACTGTGTAAAGCCTCTCATCAGGCTTCTGTTCAGATGCCTCCCTGTTGCTAGCTTTTTATATTACTAAGCTCTGGTACATTAACATCAAGTGTCAAGTTGCTCTGCAATCGTTAGTTATGCCAGATGCAGTTTTGACAAAGCAAAAAAAAACATCTAATACTGAGTTAGAACTATCTGACAAATAAAACAAAATACTGTCTTAATTCCCTTTTGCTCAAAAAGTTGTAAAAAATGTACACAAAAATGCATTTATAGTGACTGATAAGTATTAAAACATATGATACCTCTATTCTGGGTACTGTTGATGTAAGTTAAAATAATTGCTCAAAAATAAAATAAAAGCTGGCAGTCTCTTACTTCTCTGCAACAAACCTTGGCTATTAACAGATATGACACTACCATAGACTGTATCTTTTTTCACACAGTTTTTACCTGAACAAAGGTTATGCTTAATCCTAATATACTCAGGTTTCGGGCAAGGGTGTCACTATGACTGAGTGAGGGAACTTTGCTACTGAGATTTAAGAGCAGTTACTGACGCCAAATTTCTCAAATTCTATTCTATTTATTAGTAGTATCATTTAAAACACAAAGCAAAAAGATCCCCATCAAACATAAAATCTTAAGAAATAAAAACCAGACACAGCCTTTCGGCCCTTAGGAGGTAAGGCACCTCAAAATCCCTGGCTACCTTTGATAATCTTTGACCAGGCCCACAGTCTGAAGTGGCTGCACTTTTCTTTTTTCAATGGTAAGTGGTAATGGTTTTGTAGTTTCTAAATCATAAGAAATTCTCCCCCTCACAAATAACTGGGATATGCTTCAAAAAAGTGTCTGCAATTTTGCATTCTCTCTTTTGCATATGCTTGAAAGTTTACAAGAGAATAGTTTACTCATTGCTCAAAAGCTAATATAAATGAGCAAGTCCATGAAGTCAAATGCCACCCTTATTTTTTTCTGTGCAAATTTAGAAAAGACCTTCTTATTTAAATTGACAAAGAAAGGAGTCATTTTGGACTTAGACTGGTGTTACTAACAACATAAAATAATTATATCCAGTTTCTTCTATACTTAGTTATATATAGTAAGAAAATTTTCAAATATTCTGCAAAAATATCCCTAACAGTTATGATTTAGCAGAAACAGATGTATCTAATACAAAAACTGCACTCGTGCTAAAACCAAATGAAGATCTCAACACAAAATATATTCTGTAAAGAAGTCACAGAAGTTGAAATTATATCTTGCATCATAACACATACATTATTCTTTGAGTTAGTTAAGCTTTTGCATATATCCTGGCTCAGACAAACCATTCTATGCAAAGTTCTTTGAGCTTAAAACTAAAATTAAAGGGAAACCTGAAATACTCCACTTTTCTAGTATTTCAAGATACTTCACTGTTACAAGCTAACAATCACAAATACACCAAACCAGTGAAAGTTCCAAGTAGATTTAAGTGGTCAT
>NW_009746933.1:0-2383 GCF_000703405.1 Apaloderma vittatum | reverse complement strand
TAAAAAAAAAAAAAAGAAAAAAGCAACTTTTGATCTATAGGAGCAAAGACAGCATCCAAGTTTACACCATCTCTTTTAATGTGCAATGTGAAGTTTTCTGTTAGGATTAGCATTTTTTGTGTTACTTTTCCACTAGGACTGGACATCACCCATCTGGTGTAATCCTAAGAAACTGTAAGACTTCTAGCAAGCAGAATTACATTACAGGAGGATTTGAACACATTTTTTCCAGTGCTGCTTCTGTAATGCACTACAAGCAGAGTGAGAGACATTTGATCTGGCTAAGAACTTATCTCTTGAAGCAGAACCCGGATACAACAGACTTTCCCAGCTATAACAGTGATTTTGCATGTGTTCCTCCTCTGTCGTCTTTGCCTATGATGTTTATTTAGATTTAAAACACCTTAGGGTAAAGAATGAACACTGTATGCCCCTGAAAGCAGAGCGGGACCTCCAGCTGTGGCTGATAGAGTATAAATAAGAGTATAGTCAAAACATGGTAAATGACCAGCCTGGATCAAAAATGAACAGCATTCACAAACCTATATTGCAAAACTATGGCATGTCAAAACTGAGGTATGTTTGATTATTGTTTTTAGAGCACACACAGTGCTTGTGAACAACTTTAACCTTCATGATTTTCTTGTTCATTCAATATCAAAAGTAATGAATTCAAACGGGGATGATGTTCAACACAGATATTTCAATCCGCAATCACAATTTTTACAGGAAAATCAGACAACTAAGAGCTATAAAACTACACTGTACCAAAAGTATGTGTCTATCCAAAAATAACCCATCTCAGGGCAAACTGAATCTTTTACTGGATCAACTGGAAGGATGATTCTGTTGCCCACAAGTAGGCACTTAGTGCTGTGTTAAATTCCTTAAGACATTCCTCCGAGACTCACTTGCCATTCTAAAAGGACAGGTTTCTTGACGGATATGTTTCTCCCTTGATAGGCCCTTTGGATATCTCTGATACCTTAGATGGTCCCACATGGCACAAGAATTTGAGGCTGAGGTAAGAAATATCTATATTGAAGCCCCAGCTCTTTATTAACTGCAATGGAGTTATGTTCTAAGTTAACATACAGACACCTGAAAGTAGGGCAAATCAAATCCCACTCTATCTGTCAGCTCCTAAAATCATTTATCAAAAGAATCAAACCACAGAGTTTGGAGCAGCTCTTTGTAGGAAAATCAGGCAATTAACTCATGTATTTGTGAACTGCATTATTTGTATTAACCTGTTCAAAAGTGTCTGTGTGGACCTGTGGATGGAATCTGTCTAGACGGGCCCAATTCAGTCAATTGTAGGTCTATATAAAAGTTTGCAGAACAGCTTTGCAGAGGATTTTGTTTGTGACAACTGGTATTAGATCCACTCAGATTTCCGCAAGAAAGCCCTAGTACATCTTAAGTTTCACCAGGCTCTATCACCTAGCCTTCAGCTGCAAGTCCACAGAGGCATTGACATACTATGGTTCCTGTATCATATCTATCAGCCCCATGTAGATACTTCATATACTTTAGGGCTTCACAGATAACATTAAACACCTGTATGTCACCACCTGAATAAAGATCAACCCTTTAATGACCATAAGGAGAACCTGGGCACCTAGTTAGTCTACATCTAGGCATCTAAACTTAGATACCTCAGTCCGGAACTTCATCTTAACACTGGTTTTATTCACTGCTCATAAAACTATCTCCATGTCATTTTTGGGATAAAATCGAAAAGCTGAAATGCCAGAAGTCCATGTTCTATAAGAAATGTTTAATCATGGCTCTCCGAAAGACTGAAATCAGGGAGATAGAAGATTCTTAGGATAATAGCTCTTTTGAAGGAAGTGGACCCCTCCAGGTTTTGCTGAAATGAGTTCACCATGAGTTGTTACAAAAATCCATCATCCACAAATTAGGTCTTAGTTGATTCTGAATGAAATGCCCAGCTAAAGAAAAAAAAAACACCACAAATAATTGACCTATAATATCACTACATTTGATTTGTGCTTGCCTACAGGATTAGATTACCTATAATTGTTCTGCTTTGTTACGGATGCAGTTTGCTTCACAATCAAATTGCAGTCACAGCTGGTATAAGTATTTTAGCTATGGGTAGGAATGTGAGGATTTCTGCTTCTAAGAGATTTACTCCTACTGTCAACTAGATTGCAGCTGCTTTTCAAGCCACTGTGTTATTTTTTGAAGTTATCTGTGCAAAAGCTGATCCAGAAAACTACGAAAGGGCATAGAGTGTACTTCCTGCAGGCTGTCCTGGGTTTGATGTCAATTACCTGTACACTTCTGTCTTGGAAGACCCTTCCAATCTTCTGCTTTGAAAGATTAAATTAGAAATGCTTTATTACATCTGGGTAGA
>NW_009746932.1:0-2146 GCF_000703405.1 Apaloderma vittatum | reverse complement strand
GGACACGGCACGAACAGGGAGTACATCATCATTCCTAGAGACTGAAAATGTCTCTCTTCTCTGATGTGTTATCCCCTGAAGTCAGCGTAGAGAAAATGCACTCTTCTTCCCAAAGCCAGCATCTGTTGGATGTGGACGTATCTGCACAGCACATGTGTACTATAATATGGGCAGTCAAAATGTATTTGTTGCTGGAAGTGAGATGTTTGTTCTGTCCTCTCATTTCCAGATGATGAGGTATGTAAAGGAGAAGCATCCCTCACAAACAGGTTTGTGTCAGAGACTGTAGCATGTGTCCCATGTCTTGGCCACAGGCTTTCAGGTATTCCAGTCACGTGAATGCCTTGTAATGAGTGTCTTACAGTACTTTATTACATGAATAATCCCCTGATCCAATTGCGACTGTCTGAGGATCAACTACTACTTTAGCTACATTAGGACACATGAACTGGTCCATTATGAGAGAAAAAACAGATCAACGCTTACATCAGGTAAAGTGTAAAGGTAGAAGACTTCTATCAGTCGCTAACTGGTAATGGTACTTCAGTAACAAGTACAGAGTTGTTAGCCATGGAATTGCGACATATAAATAGTGTCAGCAACAGATGTGTTCCAGAGATATTGCAAACATGGCTTACAGCAATTAGCAATAATTGCAAATAATATAGCAATCTGTAGAACTGCAGTTTGCCAAAAAGCTTATGGCATGTGATACTAACTTAAATAAGGACTTACTATGTTAAGTGCAGATTTGTTAGTCTCTGTTCTGTAATTACAGCTGAGTAAAGCCATTAAATCATTGTCTGGTTAATAAGCTGGCATGTAACATGTGGTTAGAGTCACTTAGTAAAGTGCAATTAACCAATTTCCTATGGCATACTCCCAATTAATATTTTTTCCTTCTGTAAGAAAGAATCAAGTGTCTTCGATTACTTGTGCTCCTGTTAAGAACTTGCTTTGAGATATATTAGCAAAATCGTTCTGTTAACCACTGAAATAAAAACGCAAGTGTTTTAGTTTCTGCTCAGTTTTGTAATTCCTCCCAAGTTATGATTTGTGTTTTACCACTTTGAATACATGATATCTGCTTTTTGAATTCTAAATGTTTCTGATTCCTGCACTTTTATAATTTTGGACTGTCAAGCTGTGTATTTCCTTTTTTGGTGTTTAAAGAGGGTATTTTAAAGTGTAACAGCAGACTTCATAGTTGATGGTAGACTGGAATTGCAATCAAAATTACATGAGAGTGCTTTTAACTGCTATATGTAACTGAGGATGCTTTTTTTTCAGATCTGGGCAGATCTCATTTCTGTTATCCGGCATTTCCATTGCTTACTAAACCTGCCTTTAAGTTAGCAAGTTTTGAGTAGTTAGGAGCTGGCTAAAGACACCTTTATCTACATGAGTAGTTGGTAATGTTTTCCTTTTCTGTTTGAGAAAGAACAACTTAACTGTTCTTACTGGCCTACTATTACTTAATCTTTCAGTTTCTCCTGCTGCATTTATGATCAGCTGGTCCTGAGTAAGGGAGAGCTAGAGAGGCAGGAAATGATTTAAAGAGACATACATGCCATCCTCTGTGAAAGAAGATTTCTTTCACTAAAGACCAGCAGTGTTCCAGTACATCACACAGGACCAGGAACATAAAGTTAGTCTTGTCAGTGGGTATAGTTGGAAAGCTGGAGGTCTTCATGTAGCCTTCTGTGTGCCCTTCCTTTACCTATCTCGTCTTTTCAGTGCAAGAGTTATTCTTACCTACCATCCACACTTCTGCAGGGACTTAGATAATTATTTAATGACTCGTTTGGACATCACAGCACAGCAGAGCAGTGCAGCATATAAATATTCAGGAATGGACCGATAAGGGAGAAGCGATGGGGCAGGACTCCCTGCCACCTTAAGGTCTCCAAAACACATACACTGCTCCAAGTTTCACTATTTCCTTTTGCCTCCTTTGTCACTCTTAGCAGCAGACCTACCTCTGGCTTCAAGCCTGTCTTCATCTGTTGTGTTCTTATCTGTCTTCCATCTACATCTGCTTCAGTTTAAACATCAGAAGCTGCAAGGATATAACAGAAGACTGGTGAGGAGGACTGTACGTACTCTGCACCTGGGGTGTCAGAAAACACACACATCACACTGGATT
>NW_009746931.1:0-2315 GCF_000703405.1 Apaloderma vittatum | reverse complement strand
CCTCCTCTCCCCTCCCTCCCAGATTTTCTTTTTCACTCAAGTCTCCCAAGCAGGTGCATTACTGATAGTTCATGTTGATTCTGAAGTTATTGATATTTTTGGCTGGACACTGCACAGACAGGTCCCTCACATGCCCAACCTGGAACCACCATTACCGTCTCACAGCACCCAACTGGACTTTCAGTCACTGTCCACTGTAGCCTAGTTAGAAGGTGACCTAAATATCAGCATCCGTCTATACCACCACAGCCCGTGACTCATCTGCTCTTCTCAATCTTAAAATTAAAGCCTCCAGAAATGGAGACTGTCATTGTCTGGGACTATGTATATAAAAAGTAGCACTTGAGAGGACTTAATACAACCAGAAGGAAAAAAAAAGTATATTAGGACTTCTAAAGTGCAAATGTTCAAAGTTGTGTAGCACCACCATTTATTAAATATAAGGAATTGTGTCCTCTAATAACAGCTCTTTGTCTATGTGTTACAGGCTTTTTAAAATGAGAAGAAAAATTAACTTAATTTCAATGTTATCAGTCTGAAGGATGTGCTGTCATTTACCGTGCTGTCCTCCCAGCTAGTGTGACTTCAACAGACACTGGGGAGCCCGAACGTACAGAAGGTTAAGGAATGTACCTGGCTTTCCTATAAAATTTTCTGAAGGAATTCAATGGTTTCAAAATTTTCCTTAGCTGGGTTGACAAATGAGTAGAAATTAGCATGGAGGGGAGTTGTTTATATGCACGTATCAGTGAAAATACATTTGTGTACACACGGTGAAGCCTGGGCTATGGATTGTTCAACTCATCAGCTCAAGTTTGCATTAAGCAGCATTTTATGGATACGCTTCTCACTCTCTACAGCTCCCTGACAGAAGGTTGTAGTGAGGTGAGATCGGTCTGTTCAACCAAGAAAGAAAGCCCAGAGCTGAACTTCCCTCCCATACCGTCTCCCGGCCACCTCCTTCCCTGGCCTCGACTTGGGGGGTTTTTGACACCCCCCCAAGAAGGTTTCCATCCACTCCTGTCCTTCTGCAGCTCCCTCATGGCACAGCTGGGTTTCTCCCACTCCCTGATCCTCTTTACTGAGGAGAAAGTTCTGTCTGTATTTTGCTGGCAAGGACTAGACTCTTCCAGGGTTATTCCAGTCGCGAGCCCTTTTGCCCTGCAAAACCTTGGAGCTGTTTATCAGCAACATGCAGGAAGGGAGAACTCTCCGGTGTTAGAAAAATCTCCATATCTCACGCTGCAATGGATCTCCTGGGAGACAAATTTCCAACACCCGCCTGCCAGGAGCTGCCCCCGCCGCACTCACTGCTCCCGTGCGGGCTGCCGCTCGCCTGCTCCAGCGACCCAGCTCGCACCCGTTTTATGTGCAACTGGTTATAACGGCAAAGGCATCTTCTCTTCTTTAATGTGTTTCTGCTGAAAGAATATTTCATTTCATGGTTGCTCTTTGTAGGAGGCAGGTAACCCTGCACAGGCAGGACTCGGGCTGGTGCCGCGCTCGGGCTGCAGGTGCTCTCTGGCTGGCTCTGGCACATGATGGGGTGCTCACGCTGAAGACTCCTCCACATTTCAGTGCTAGAATCAAATCACTGAGTGCCCACCTCAGCAGTACAAACATGCTGGTGGGGCAAAAACTGTGCTGAATTTCAGTTCCCACCCTGGAGATGGTGAGAGCCTGGACCTGCATCAGTTGTCCCCAGAGCAGGAGTTCCTGCCTCGGCGATGGGGAGAGGTTATCTGCCCTGCGGCATTAGCTGCGTAGAGCAGGGATGGAGAACTCCCCACCGGTATAAAGCCTCCTGTGATCCTCTTCCAGCTCCTGCTAAATCCTTTCCCTCTCTGATCCTGTGGTGCTGGAAGGGCGAGGTGATGACCTTACACAGCAGAGGGCAGGAAGGCTGCAAAGCCACCCTGTCACCAAGGAACTCAGGTGCCATCGTCGTGGGGAGGAGATCCCAGCAAGATCTTCTCCATCATCCACATTCTTTTAGCCCCAGTCCCCTGGAGGGGTTACTGAGCCATCTCCCATCGCCTTCTTGCATCTCAGAGGCTCTTCCCCCCTGGTAGATGCTTTCTGACATATTTATGGTCCTCGTTACTTTTGACTAAAGGGTAGTTTGACAGCTTGGGACTTCCTCCCCTGACCCCCAGCCCCTGGAACTCATAAAAAGTGACGTAAATAGCTCCTGCGTTTTGGGAAGGAGGGGGCCCGAGGGCAGGTGGGCTCTGTGAGACAGCCGGGGGGTGATGGGGACGGGTCGCAGGTGAAAGGTCTGGAACACAAGTCTGGTGAGGAGCAGCTGAGGGCCC
>NW_009746930.1:0-2335 GCF_000703405.1 Apaloderma vittatum | reverse complement strand
TTGGAGCTGCGGCCACCAGTGGCGAAGGCAGCCAAGCCTAGTCAAGGTTCACTCCAGGAGAAGTTTTGGGTGAGGTTTCCTGGCAGATGAAGCGGTGAGCTGCCACAGGGAACACGTTGATACCATCAGCTTGCACCAGCCCTGGTGGTGTTCCTTACTAGGTGGTAAATAGTCTAATAGGTAAATAGTAGCTGAGCCAACTGAAAATTTGGGGTGCAACTTCATTTGTTTTTAATTTAAAACCCCCACATTTATTAGTAGTCTCGATGTACAAAAGGAATTTACAGCCTCAGTCTCTCTGTGTTGCTCGTGTCCAAGGCTGAGACACATTAGTTACTTGGACAACCTTGAGGCAAACTCCAGGAATTTCATTCTTCTGACTGGACCCAGCGACCAGAACTCAGTGCTTTTCTGGGTGCCATTTAAGCAGCCATTACTGCGAATACGGACTGCTTTTTCTTTCTTTGTTTTCCTCTTTAATTTTATATTTTTTTAAGTGCCACCAAAGGGACCGTTTCCTTCCCTCTTGTCATGGTTTTCTGCTCCGCTTTTATGTCAAATCTGATACTTCTCGCCAAAGGTCATTGATCTGCCAGGAAACTTTTTTCTTCACTGCAGGATTTGTTTCCCCTGCCAGATAAATTCACACTGCTGCTAGCTGAACTGTGGCTAGGTCTAATGCTGGATGTTTGAGCAGGGTGGGAGGAAGCAGAGCCGCCCAGTTAGTTTAACTGTGGTCAGACCTCCCAGGCAGCTTCTGCAGCTGAGACTGGTGGATTGCAAGTGACCTACAGTCAGCTTTGCCTTTCCTGCTCATGTTCTCCTCCCCATGAGCCAGCATCAGAACTCGCCGGACTGAGTGAGCCGCTGGCTCAGGGAGCTAGCACAGGTGAAAATTAACTGGTTTGTGTCTAGAGTAAATTTGGACGGTCCTTAGGCTTTAGTATTCGGATAAATTAAAAGTTTTTTACAGGTCTTCTGTAACAAAGCCACTATTTCAATCTGGTGCCTCGGGTATTTTTTTGAAAGTTACTTCACAGTTGCAAAAGCTACAGAATTATTTTTGAAAGCCACTTTATCTGATGGTGACTGCTTGGGGTAAGTACAAGAAATTAGTTCACCCTATTGGCTACATTCACAGCCAGTCTTTCCAAAGCATTGCTGAACCACCGTCACTAATACCAGCCTCTTGCTCAGAAGAGTGTGTAGCGATATTGTGCTGTGGTCCTGCAATGGGCTTTCTGAAGAAGAGTCGTCCTATGCAACCTTTCCTTGGTCAGTTACATCTCTGATTGTCTCACATGGGCAGTGGATTTGGTTCCATAACTTCAGCAGTGAATTGTAATCAGCAACCTGGAGAGCTAAAAGCCTCAGATTAATTGATCACAAATGTGCACCAGTGACATTTTGAAGGACCTTTGACTGCCTTATTAATCAGGTCTAATTTAAAAAAAAATTGTAAATTTTCACACAACAAATACTTCATTTGCTGGCCAGCTTTTTCACAATACATTGTTATTCTAAGCTATGTATTTCACAATACATGTTCTTCTAAGCTATTGAGATAAACCTTCTCCACTGTCCAATTACAGGCTACTCATAAAGGTTTTCAGCTCTGCAAAGATTTCAGGCGTGAGCTAGCTAGCTTGCTGAGACAGTTAAATTTCAGAGGCAATATTTACTGATGCTTAACCCAGCAATGGCAACTAGAATTCAACTGTTTAAACAGTAATTATGTCAGCATTTGAATGGCCTCCAAATCTGAAAGAAGCTACACTTCTTCAGTTCCTGTTATTTTCTCTAGCATTTACCAAGCTCCAGCTACCTATATCTGTAGTGTTCCTTCTGATACTTTTGGTTTAGCACTAAGTTTTGTTTTGTTCTCTAAAACCATACAAAGCGAAGCCCTGTTAGGAATTAGTCTGTGCTGCACACTGGGACAATCTGTTTTTCTTCAGTAATCCCAAAGGGTGAAGGTGTGTTAGTCCGTTGCTAGATATAGTTTTGTTTGTTCAAGTATTTCTCATTACTGTAGCAGTTTTAATAGGTAATTAACTGCTAGTCCATGTTTTGTTTGAGTTTATATATCATGAAATGTGTCACGTATCATGTGGTGTGACTTTGAAGTGGCTGGTACTTTTCTGTTTTTTAAATTATTTTTGTGAGGGAATTATTAATCTAGGCAGGTTATTTTGTGCTTTGCTATTGTCATGGGCTGCCATAGTGTATGTTGATATTTTTGCTCGAACAGCTGTCACTTTGATTATAAATTGCAGTGTGTAAGCTTCTATATTGGAGAGGCGAAGAGTTGGGCAGGGAACAACTTGATGAAATA
>NW_009746929.1:0-2359 GCF_000703405.1 Apaloderma vittatum | reverse complement strand
TGATCTTTCGAGGTCCCTTCCAACTCCTGACTTTCTTTGACTCTATAAGTAATGAACAGATTTCAGATAATTAATGTACTTTATTTTAACTTAAATTTCAATTTAGATAAGAATTGTGCATCAGGCAGTTATGTCTTAATAGTAAATGTTATGTCAGTGAGATTTTCTGGAATTTAGTATTACATAATTTAAAAATATGTTCAGTTCTGTTTATTCTCCATCACTTAAACTTAGTTAAAAACTTGATTTTACAAAACGTCTGTTGAAATTTTTGTATATATATGTTTTGGTTTATATGCAAAGTTCAGTTACACTTTAATAGTGCTTAATTAGTACATAATCACAAATTGAACTTAGTGTTCTTGAGGTGGCCAGATTCTTCCTATGCCCAACATACTAAGAGGAGTTTGGGAAATTATTTTATAGTAGGGCAAATATAATCAAGAACTCTATGTAATCTTTAACAGGTTTTAATGACACCTCTTGCAAATTCTGTGTAACAAACTTCCCCCCCCTTCTTGGGGTGGTGTTAGTGGCATGTTTATTAAATCCAGCTGTGGAAATTTAGATGTTTTTAATGGTAGTAAAAACAGTCTAATTCCTTATTTGTCTTATATTGACATTGTTCATGTTGTGTCCTTGTTCAGGTATGTCATTAAAATATATTACATGTTCAGATATGTAATTAAAAATATATATTTTATAGTATATATATATAAAATGTATTTTTGTTCTTGTGTATTTGACATTGAAGTTCAAATGAAGATCACATTCAAACAAGAAAATAAAAAAAAATCAGAGCTTTTTTTTTTTTTCCCTGTGCTTCACATCCTCTTAATTCTTTTTTCAGGTCAGAGTGCCAGATGCAGTACACACCACTGGATCTGCTGATACACATGTAAGTTCAGAATATTCAAAAACAAGTCAAACCCACCCAGAAAAGGAAAAACCAAACAAAAAACTCAACACCGACTCAAAATAGGCCTATTCTCTAAAGAAAACTACTTGCTGCAGGCCGACTGGTTCACTGTGTATCTAATTTGTAGGTGTTGTAAATGAACCATTGATTTTTGTGTTTAAAAATATTCTTTGAAATTTTCAAGCAACTACTAGAGTACAAAGCTCTGCTGCATGATATTGCATTCATAATAGGTACTTGAACAGGAAGAAGCTGTATGGACTCTCTGTGTTTGTCTCTTGTACTAAGGAATAGTTCAAAATACAAGTTGATTAATTGTAAGAGTCACTGTATATTGAAGTGTCTTTTGGTGTATAGTTGCCTTCTCAAAAATGAGATAATCTGGCCCTGTTTTCATCCTTTATTTTCTTTCTAATGGTTAAACCAAAAGGTGAGAATAATTACTTAGGGTTTTGTTTGGGTTTTTTTTGTTTTCTCCCACTGACTGAAGAGACCTTTGCCTGGTCATGTGGTTGGCATGTTGCTCGAAGACCTATCTATTTCTGAGCTAAAATGGAAACGGGTAGCAAAAACCAAGTAGTGCATTAATACCACATAATTCATTCTGTGGTTTGGATTTTCTTCAAGATTTCTATTTGATTTTGTATATGAAAAAATGAGTTATCGGCTACTAAACTGCTTGTAAGATAACATTATTGAAATTGTGATAGCAGAAACGTTTGTAAAGAGGGAGGTACTTTTGTTGATTTGCTTTACTTGCTACAATGTAGAAAACTACTCTTAAATCTTTTTCGAATATTTTGTGTTGTTGATGGAACTGGAACTTCAGTACTTAGTGCTCCCCTGCACAGGATACCCTGCAGGTATCCTGTAACACTACTGTGGGAGATTATTCCTAATGGCAGGATAAGCCTTGGGTAGGAGTCTTGTATCTGTTTTGGGGCAGTGCTGTGCCACAGCAATATGCCTGTGTTTTACTGAGGGTGCACATTGTTTGTCATACTGAAATATAAACTGAGTTCCAGGTGGAAAACTGGATTTTGTTAACTTAATATACAGATGCATGAAAAGCTCCTGATAAACCTGTCACAGCAGCTCATGTTGACAAACCTAGTGTCATAAACCAGATAAATCCACCGACAACGCTGCATTCCTTTGTAACTGATAGTTTTCCTTTTAATGATGAGGTAGGGAACATTTTTCAAAGAAATATGAGCTATTTTGGTCATGTGCTTGGCACAGATCTAAGAGGTTTTTGTGACACTATACAGGGTTTATAAACTGAAGGTATTTCAGATAGTTGTTTTTCACAGTGATTTTTTGCATGTAAAAAATTTGAATAGGAAGCTGATACTCTTTATGGAGAAGACTATTTCTAGAGGAAACTTTTTGCAGTTGGCATCTAAATTTTTATAATACTTTTATAAAATAAAAATTTAT
>NW_009746928.1:0-2109 GCF_000703405.1 Apaloderma vittatum | reverse complement strand
TCTTGAATGCAGAAAGTGAAGCCATAAGTGGTAAATTCAGGATTTCTTTAATCAAGTACCTTGCTTAAAAATTCTTATTAGTAAGGTACTTGACAACGTTGCAGGCTGAAGCTTGAAAACAACTATAATTTTCCTGTATTTTTCCCTTCTGTCTCATCTCCTCCGGCATATAGAATCACACAAATATATAACATGTGGTGCTGACCCAAGTGCTGCATGTTTCACCCCTGTTGTCTTTTTTCTTGTTTTTGTTTTAAACATCTCCAGAATTAAAGGTCAGTCTGTGATCTAATAAAGTGCACTTTTACTTTTTAGGATTTTGAGAAAATTTAATGCTATTTAAGTGAGCTTTTAACGTCGATGCCCAAATTTGATTTGAGAACTACAACTCAGCTAAATATATCCAAATAGCTCAATTTGTTCCCCCCTGGTTTGAGTATGAACCTTCAGAAAAACATCTTGACTTGGACGATGATGTGTCTCACTGACAGGGAATGGAGTCTGCTCTTTGAGTTGGGAGCCTCTACTGATAGGTCCTTACTTGGCGTTTTTTGTATCCTTAAAACCTTCACAAATTATAATAGGGTCTATTTAGTATCTGAAAAAGATCACAAATAAAAGTCAGACTGTACATCTAATATTGTTAGGGTCTTTCTAAGAGCATTTTTGAGCATGTGCTGCTGCATATGAGCATCCATTCATTTCTACCAGGGTATCCAAGAGGTGTGTGGTGGAGATAAGAGTTCTGGTGAAAGGGAAATTCTAGGCTTTTTTTGGAAGAGCTCTCAAACATCTCTGACAATCTTTTATCTTGGATATATATAAAAAAGGCATCAATAATTACTAGGCTATATTTGGAAAATTCAATGTCTGATGTAAGCAGGAGACTTGGCAAGGAAGAAGAGAGTTTGTGTTCTGCCCAGAATAAATATAGCATTTCTAAGTGCTTTGCTGCTGCTTCTTGCAGTAGAGCGTTTTGTCTTTTAATGCTGCTTTTAGCATGTTTGAAGATATTCTCCCTCCCAGTTTCCTCCCCCCTCTCTCACTAGGCTCTCACAGTTGCTTTGTTTGTTTAGTTTGAAGGTGCTTTTTATTTCCAGAAATGAGGCAACTCTCTGAATTAGTCAAGAGCTAAACTGCTATGCAAGTTCATGTAGGTGAGCTTGTAAGTAGGAGGTAAGTTACCTGACTGCTGAACTGAATGCTGTACTGAGTTGGGACGAAATGATGGTCGTGAACTTATAACTACATGGATTTGAACTGACTTGATTTTGATTGTCATTTTCTGGGGTGTTCAGGTGATGAACCACCTTTTTTATGCAGATCTTTTGATCCTCTGAGTCTCAGGCATTAGTGACCGATGTTTTTCATGCTCACTTCTAGTTCAGTATTTGTTCTATCTTCTTGTGTCCAAGCAACCCAGATGAGTTATTTTAACAAATCTTGCTGAACATTGATATTAAGAACATAAATTCCAGCTTAACCTACTCTATCTTTAGGCCAAAGGGTGCAGGGTCAGAGCTGATATAATTTTTAGGAAGTTCAGGCAATTTGGCCATTAATCCTGCTGTTGCCTTTAGACTTGGCTTTGTTCTTGTATCCTGTTCCTCATTCCTTTTAATATTTGGTGTCTTTATTGGACATGTGACTTTTGCTAGCTGAAGTAGCTTCTTAATCTGTTTGGAAGAGTGATGAACAATTAGCTTTCAAGGAAAAGGAAGGCTTCTGAAACTGTATTCTCCTTTTTCTTTAAGTCAACAGAGGGAGAGATATTGCTTTGAAAGGGACTTACATCAAATCAAGAAGATAATTCAGAGTGTAGCTATTGCTATAACTTCATTATTATTTTCATCTTTGTGTAAGTCAGGGTGTGGTGATGTTCAAGAAAGGAGGCTAGCAGGAAGGATTTTGGTGAGCACCCACTGTTGTCTATACATCCTACATAGATAATCATTTGGAAAAATAGCACTTGGGACTTCAAGGGAAAGGTGGGAAATGTAAAACAAGAAAGAAGAGGTGGTGGTGTGAAGGCAAGTTATCCTAATTACTCTGATGAGTGCAAGTTCTGCTTGTAAGTGAAGCTGGAAAGTATATTAAAAACAAAAAAAA
>NW_009746927.1:0-2331 GCF_000703405.1 Apaloderma vittatum | reverse complement strand
AGATGATCTTTAAGGTCTTTTCCAACCCAAATTACTCTACGATTCTATGACCCAGACCCTGGTCTGGCTGGCTATCTCCACGCACATCAAACAGCGGAGATACTTAAATTCAGCATAACTAACTAATCTCCAGTGTCCCAGCCCTGACAGCGTTTACTTTGCTAGTACAAACATACTTTCACCACCAAGGTACATCTTCCATGTGTCCACCTTCCTGCTGTTTCCCAGAAAACATCAGAGGAACCAAACTCGTGTGCTCTCGCATCTTACAAGACGCGGAAGGCACAAGGAGCTGTGTAATCCACACACGTGGGCAGGAGCCGTTCCTGCTCCAAGTTACCTTAATCCCAAATAAATGATAGACACAAGTATGGAAAAATAGGGAGAACACACCAGGACTGAAGACACGGCAGAGCTGGAGCGTATTTGAAAGCCTGGTTCTGTTAGGCTGCTCCCACAACAGGGTGCAGTGCAGGAGGAGACCCAATCTCTCCCTCTCCATTTGCAAAACTCAATTTTCTCATAGGCATGGAGAGGGGAGAAGTCTGAAATGTGGCTTTCCATTTGAGCCAAGCAATGTTCCTCCTTCTACTCTTGTCAAAACCAGTTAAAAATCTGCCTGGGTCTTAGCTTTCACCATCAAAGCCTTAGCAATCCAGACTTGCAACAGCACCTGCTTTAAGGAGCTCAAGGGCAGACCTACAGCCCGTGCAGAAAGGCGACGGGTCCTTTTCGCACGCGATTTTTTCCTAGCAAGGAAGTGCCATCAACCCTATGGCGTTGGAAATAACAAAAGGAGGTGAGAAGTCTCCCCAGAGACCCATAGGCGGTCTGGCAGTGGGCAGGGAATTGAGAATGCACTCCATCGGGCGTTTCTAAATCAGAGGGCACTGCCTTGTGAGCAATATCAGCTGATGGACATCTAAGTGATGGGAAGAAACAGCTCCGGCCAAGTAACCTCACAACCTGCTGCAAAATTTCTTGTGTTTTCCTCCAATCTAGCTGGCAGAGGGAGGGTTATAAGCCAGGGGAGAGGTCATTTCATGTCACCCAATATCATGATTTCCTTCCGAGGCTCTCCTCCCTAGGCAGATCCACCACTTGCTGCTGACACAGTCACTCCTTCCACGTAGGTATTTGCGTGCTAGGCTGTGGCTTTTGGGTCTGAACTCTTGGAAACAGACAGCACTATGCTCTCTTTCCAAAGGTTCTTCTTAATATTCTACTTGATTTTGATATGATTCCTAAAATATATCACAGAATCTGCTCATACAGGCTATTGAGCAGCCAAGGTCACCAACCTGGGACTCAGCTCCAGGGTCAGCATGGCTGGGAAAGCTGTTCAGCTCTTCCTAAAACAGAGGTCTCCATCAGGACAGCTTGACTGCTCTCTCCAAGCTCCTCTGTGCTTGAGTCTCTTGCCCACAGGGAGGCATCTAGCATCCACCATGATGCCCCAGGGTATTTCTCTTGACCTTCAACTGCTGGTTCAGAGAAATGCTGCAGTCCTATAGGCTCTGGGCCAGCCCTGTACATCTTCCTATAGAAGAATCCCTCTATCAACCTTCTGTCAAAGCAGCAGCCAGCTAGCAAGGATGTGCAGCACCTGGGTAATTTTGGCTGGGGCCTCTGGGTATTCCTGTAACACCGCTTCTGGGAGGGAGGGCAGGCAAAAACATGACCATGGATCTTCACATGTTGGGGAGAGTCAAGACGATGTGTGGGGTATGCTTTCCTTGTGTTGTTCAGGTTTATTCTTTGGTTGCTGTTGCTCCAGTTGTTGATTAATTCTGCAAACCTTTTGAGGATGCTAACATTTTTATTACTGTGCCGCTAATACGGGAGGTTAATTAGTCCCTCCTCTCTCTCTCAGCTTCTTGGGGGTGGTAGCTGTCCTGGAGTGGTTTTAGACATCACAGGCTGTGATGAAAGAGCCATTGCCAGGTGGGCAGAGCCACAACGGGCGTCTCTGCACCAGATTTGGAGCAAGGGGAGTGCCAAGTTCAACCCTTTGGGTTCAGCCAATCCCAGGTCTCTCTGCAATGACCCAGCAAAGGGAGACCTCAACCCCCACGCTCAAGGTGCAGTAAACTCCAAATCCCTTCCACTATCCCTCCAGCTGATGAATTTGGGATGATTGGGGCATTCCATCCCACCCCGTCCTATCACAGAAGCATAGAATTATTTAAGTTGAAAGGAGCCTTTAAAGGTCATCTAGTCCAGCCCTCTCCTCTGGATTCTGCCTGTGAACTCGACCTCAGTCCTGCTTGGACTCACCCTTCATATACCAGGGAGACCAGAAATAGAATCACAGAATCCTAGAATGGCCTA
>NW_009746926.1:0-2328 GCF_000703405.1 Apaloderma vittatum | reverse complement strand
GCCTCAACAATTCTGTGATTCTGTGATTACTATAGCTCAAGCAACAGGAGAAGGATAACAAAAATATGCAGAAAAGACAAGGTGGGGTGGCAAGAAGGAGAAAAGGTTTATTTTCCATATTCCATTAACTGGAAGTTTTAATGGCAGTTTTCCAACACCCCCAATGGAGTAGTTGATACTGCAAAAAAAAGGGATGGTGTTAAAAACACACTGAAAGCTCTCTGCTGCCTTTTGAAGAAGATGAATGCAGTTTTAAACTGCAGCTTTATTGTCTCTTGGCAAAGTGACTGCCACAAAGGGATTTAAAACTGCAAATTCTTTAGTGTAGTCAGACATACTTTTGAAAAATAAAGTCCTCTCATGCTCAAGGGATTAGTTTAACTTTTTTTAACATTCTTTTTTGTAATTCTTTACTACTTCTTCATCTTGTGTTTGCTTTATGAGGTTATTATTTTTATACATACTTTGATAGTCTTAAGAAGGCTCAGAGAGGCAGATGTTTGAAATTCTAAGTGCCATAAAGAGACACATAATTTATTAGAAAGGACGAAATGTGGCATAAATGGGAGTTGCCTTTTGTTGCTTCAGTACTCAGCTTGTTTCCCACTGCAGTAGTTGGCAATTATATTCGAAATGGGGCTGCTTTAGTTCCTTCAGTAAGGAAATAGACTGTAAGAGTATAGCTGAGATATAGTGGACCAAGGATATGACACTGCAGTTCTGGACAGCTCTGCCTGTCCTGTTGTGGGCTTAGCTGTCTCTTGGAGTCATCCACCTTCACTTATGTTCACTCAGGTTGAGAAGTCACTTGCTCAGTGGAGACCTAGTCGGTTTTTGTGGTTTTTAAATGTCAGGGTATTCCTTTAAAATTCAGCTCACAGGATTTCTGTCAAACTAACTCCCATTTCAGAGCTAGCTGTCAGATAAATTAGAGAGTATGTGTTTTAGAAAACCATCGTATACTAATTGAAAAACCTCCATAGCTGGGAATTTTACCCATAACCCTTGGTAATGTGTTCCAGGCATCATTTGCCCTGCACTATTAGCTAGTTTTATCTCTTGTCTAGTCAGAATTTATATAAGCTAAATGCCATATTACTGGATTTTAGACAGTTATATTGACAGCCCTGGCTGATCAAAATTTCAGTTGGTAACTTACAGACTCATCAAATCATGACTTAGTCTCCTTCAGTAAGTTAAACTGACTAAGGCCCTTGAGTCTTTCATTATAAGACATGTTTTCCAATCCTTATGTTATTCTCCTGGGTCTTTTTTGATTTCTCCAGCCTTTCTGAGGAGTATTCCAACAACAGTGATAAAAGAACAAAAGAGATATTAACTAGAATGTCTCAACATCCTTCAGCTGAGTGATTGGCAAAACTTTCTGGTAAAAAAAATATCTTCAGGACTTCTATGAGTTCTTAGAAAAACGATTTTAAACTAAGCTTTGGACGTGGTTTTGCCAGTGACTCTTTCTTCATTTCCTCATTTTGTTGATTTTCTCATTCCATTTGTATTTGGGAATGTACATGCATGAGTTTTTAAATATGCATGTGAAATAACTGCACAACATCTTCAGATTTTCTGTGAACCATCACTGAACCTTGTGCTGTATTCTTACTTGAGTTGCTTTCACTTTGTTTATTCCTTCAAGCCACTGGGCAGGCAATCCCCAAATATTCAAGTTAATCTTTACCTCCATCTCCCCAAATGACAGCTGCATCCCGTCCTGTACAATCTGAATAATTGTAGTCCATCTTCCGTCTTCCTATATATATGTTATCACAATCACATCTATTAAAAATGGAATGTTTTTACTTGCACCTAATTTGCCAGAATGTTAAGATAGCCCAATCTCACCTACCCATCTCTTTCATTACTCCACTAATCTTCACATCAGCTATAGGTGCAATCAGTAGGAGGTAATGTTTGTTTCAGAACACTGATAAAATTGCTGTACTGATAAAAAAGCACTGTGAAGCCTGAGAAGAGATACACTCAGGACCTTGTGTATTACAATTGCTTAGTGATGACTGACTTCTCACTCACATATTCTAAATGATCAATAACCTAGCATTTGCTCCATTTAACACTCATTGTGTTGATTTTCTGTTGTTTTTATATTCAATTATAAGGTTGTATACCTAGACCATCAAATCAAACGCCTCACTGAAACCAATGTAAATATAATTATCTTTATCAGCCAGAGTTCTAACTTCATAAAAATGTATGTGTGGGGTTACTCTGACAAACAGTTCCTTATGGTCAATCTACGTGGATCAACATCAGTTGCATTGTTTTCACTTGAAATTTGTTTCCTCTCTCCCT
>NW_009746925.1:0-2210 GCF_000703405.1 Apaloderma vittatum | reverse complement strand
TTCCCTGACACACTTTGTGATGAACATCTTTTCTTGTTAGCTAAAAAGAAACTTTACTTCAGTTTCAGTGGAAAAATCTTTGTCAGGTCTATGAAAAAGTGATGCTTCTTTCCAAAATGTTTTTAAGAAGACAGCTATGTATAAACTTAAGTATGAAGTATAATAGAAAGCAATAAATGACCTGTAAGAGATCCAGGACTTTTGCTTGAGTTTGCAGACATGAAGTGTATGCAGCAGGGTCTGGAAAGAATGAAAGAAAGGAAGAAAAGAGGGGGACAGATTGAGAAGTGTTTGGGTTTTTTTAAACACTGGGTAAAATCAAGAGTGTGGAGATATCAAGGCCAAATTTTTGATCTATATAAAAGCAGTGTAAGCCACATGACAGGCTCAAGTAGATCAGAGAGTTGGCCTGACTCTACTTTCCTTGCACTGATATGAAGTAACTACTGACAGGAGTAACTACACTGAGGCCAGTAAAGAGGTTTTAGAAGAGTATTAGAGCAGCGTCTGCAGATTTAAGACTGTTTAAGGGGTAATGGGTCTTGGAGCAACTTCAGCCCTGGTAGCTGTGGAGCGGGATGGTAGCCTACGTGTCAACAGGACAAAATCAAGGGCGTATCAAGAAGGCAATTAACAGCAGGGAATCAAATAAAGTAGTGGGAGGACCAGCTTCATTCTGTTCTCTCCTTTTGTCTATGTTCTGGACAAATTACACTTGCTTTTCCTTTCCAGTGACTGCTGTGTTAATGTACGTAACATCAGCAGCGGTACATGAACTTGTAAGATCAGTAGTGGCGTAAGCACTGTTTGGTTTGGCCCAAATTACAGGACATTGAAAAGTAAATTGAAAAGGAAAGACTACTTTCTTTTAGTGCCGTATTAATTGCTTTTCTCCCAGTATGTTCGGAAGAGTCTGTCTTACAAAGCCCAGGATTAAATTTCATGTTCACAGTTGTCCTAAACCAAGATACTACCCTTTGACTTTTATATTTTTTATTCTTGCTGGACATATCAAAGCATTTTGATCAGGCCAAGTCACTGAGCAGAGGAGTGCCAAAGTAAATAGAAAAGCTTAAATTACTACAGTAAAGGGACCAAAAATTTCAGCCAGGTCCCGACTTACGGGGATTTCCAAGCTATTCTGTAGGGCTTCAGCATATAAATTTTCTAGATTTGACTTACCCATCAATTTTGATTATCCTGCTGATTTATTTCTGATTACCAAGGTCATCTCCACATTTAAAATGCAATTTATCTTGTCATAAATGTTACTGATGGGGTTTTTCAGAGACCCAGGCGAGCCTCCAGTTCTTAATGTTTCAGAGCTGCTGGCAGGGAGCCCGCTGGCCCCAGAGGCACCAGGCAAATGCCCAGGGGTCCACTGGGATGCACAAGCAAACCCTGCTCTCTTAACCCATCCACAGGCTAGAGACTGCTAGAAATTGGCAGCGAGGGTTGGCTGGAGCCCCTGGTTTGTACCCCATAACTCTCCCAAATGAGTCCAAGGGTAATGGCAAAGCCGAATCCATCCCAGGGGATGGCAATGGTTTTCCCATACCAATCAAAGGAGCGAGTGTGAAGCTGTGTAACACCAACTTGCACATTATTCCTGCCTGACTGGTCAAGGGGGGTTGATTTTGCACCAGAATGCTTATTATATGATCTAAAATAGACAAGGTTTAGCTTACTTGTTGCCTCACACTTTGGGCAACCAGCTCTTTATCTGACTGTGTTCACTACTCTAGCTAATAAATAATTTTAACATAAAGTATTACCTCCTTTGGATTTTTGGAAACCAACCAAAAAATAAACACATCCGTTTCCTATTGTTGGTTTGGAGATATTTTAGGGGCCCATCTTTATTTTTAACCCTGACTTTTTCCCCTTATCCAGCAGTAGAAAAAAATGAGGAGTCAACAAGAAAGCCCAGGCAACAGCAGGGAAATCTCTACTTTTTGGAACTGCATATCTAACCTTTCTCTAGATGGAAAATTGTGAACAAACAAACAAACCAAATCAGGTTAAAACTGAAAAAACCTGAGCATTTACTTGTTAGAAAAAAAATCTGAAACAAGCAAAGAAAAAAAGATCACATGGACATTTAAATATCAAAGCATTTTCAAAAAAAATGTCAATGACGAAGTTTAAAAACCTTGGGGGAAAGAAGGAGTTAGAGAAAATAGATGCCCTCGAGAATCAGGAAAAAAAAA
>NW_009746924.1:0-2286 GCF_000703405.1 Apaloderma vittatum | reverse complement strand
TTTTTTTTAGTAGTGGCAAAGGCTGCTAAGGCATGAAGAATGAGTATAGAGAGAGCATGGTGGTACTTCTACTGGCTACTATAAATAATAATTTATTAATGTGATGATTTTTTCCAACTTATTTCTTTCTTGATACTGAAAGTGCCAGAAAGCTGCTGAAATTGTCAGTTCTTTGCTGCTGCGATGCAGTTTGTATATAGCTGAAGAACTGGTCAGGATTTCCTGAAACAAGATTTCCTGCATTGGTGTGGTTTATGTCAGGGCTACTAAGCGGAGGCACAGTAAAGTGAGGCTCATTGAAAGTTCAAACTCGGTTTCAAAGAGCCAGTTTTCACTGAGGCGTTTAAATAAGGGACACTTTCAGAAGTGCTCAGTGTCCTCCTACTGTGTTAATTGACTTCAAAATTTGATGGCTTGGCTTTGTGCTCAGCTGGGCATTGAGTGGTTCTGAAATCCCAATTTTCCTTTTACCCTTTGAAGCCCTGGAGAGCAAAATCACAAGTCCTATGAATCTTAACATCTTCCTTCCTGGCCTGACATCCCTTGAACCACTGTGTGCAGCTGAGGCCCAGACAGCTCACGCCAGCACTGACACTGCTTGTTGTCTGGTGTGACATCCAACTGTGATAGATGTCTTCCTGTCAGGAAAGAGCAGAGATAATTTTCAGCTGGCATATCTAAGTAGGACATGCTGGTAATTGCATTGTATTTAGACCATGTAAACCACATCAAGAGCAGTTCTGTGCTTAATGGGAGGAGCCCTCCATGGTGGGAGGTGGGGGAGGATGCTGAGATGGCTTTGTCCTTCCCATGGCTTTCTTCTCGGGCCGCTAACTGGTGGCTAATGGCAACTGAGGTTGCTGTTAGCATAAGCAGAAAATACCTGAATTTTCTCAGAGACTAATATCTGCAGTAAACTGCAAAACATATAAAACTGACCATGACAGATTCCTTATCTTCTCTCCCTCTGTTCTGGTCACCTATACCTCCTCTTGCTCAAGTCAGGCAGAGTCTCTGGGATGGGGCCATGCATACAGAAACCAACAATTCAGAAGCTCTGTGGAGTGAGCTACATGGAACTGGACATCTCAGCAAAGCCCAGTGAGCTCCTTGGACTTTCACTGATTTCACTGTTCTTTGATTCAGTCTCTGAAAATTCTAAGGATTAAAGGTTGTTTCTACCTCCTGTCACCCTCATGGCTACTTGGGTGATCCTTAGATCTGATCCTCACATGTATGACCTAATCTTTAGCTTTCACTGAACTCAGCATAGCCTGCAGATGGTCTAAAGTCTGTATTTGCGTTTAAATGATTATGTCAAAGCATGGCATTTTCTTCTGAGACTGTTTGGTTTTGTGGGGAATCTTTGTCAGGTTTCTTTTGTTCAATGGCAGTATTGAAAGTTGAACAAGAGATTTAGTACCTCTTTGCACTGATAACCATCTCTGCATCCTTGTATCTGTTAAAATTCTTCGTTCTTTTTCTGGCACTGGAATTCTCTGTGAAACATTGTACATCATTAGATGAATCTGTGTAAGGAACAGTTCCTGTAACTGCATCTTGTTTTCCAGAAAGCTCATTTGAAGGCAGAGAAGATAAGTTAGTGCATGTTCTAAGCAAAAAAAGACCTTCTCCAACTACAGCATGGATTAGATACATGAGACAGTGCAATAAACCCTGCTTGCTGAAAAGCTAGTTACTGGGGGTCTACCCATACCGATTTTGTTTCACAAATTGAAAAACCTAACTATATGAGAGAATAATAAGGCTTATACCTATTAATTTGAACATTATGTCCTTTTTATTATTGGAAGAAGGCTCTACAATGTAGGTATTATCATCATATAATGCCTAGTGTGTGCCATTATGAGATTTAGATGGCCACTGTGGGATAATAATTTACACCTTCCCGGGACTTGAAACTGAAGTCTAACGTGCAAATTTCTTCTGCGAGATTTGGAAATTGTTGCTACATTGAGCTCTTGTGCTTACTGAATGCGGTGTGAGTTGAGAGACTGGCTTAGAGAGGCCATGCTCCAAATTGGTGGGAGACCTTGAGTAAGTTCCCTCATTCCTGTGAGCGCCTCATTCAGTTCTTGCACTTCCTGAACATGGGATGAGGCAGGATGGTCTGCTTTCATCCGTGCTGTGTTGCTCTCCAGGGCATGGACTAGCTCTTGCAGCACAATCAGAAGAGTGGGACCTCTCCTCACTTGAAAGCTCCATGTGCCATCTGACTTCTTATCACCTTGAGAGGGTGATCTTGGCAAAAAATAGCGTATTGCA
>NW_009746923.1:0-2223 GCF_000703405.1 Apaloderma vittatum | reverse complement strand
TGCTGAGCTGAGTTTGATGGATCACTGAATAGGAAAGAAACTTACTTTATTCCTGTGCACTATCCAACACAATGTAGAGTATCCCATCCGTTAGCTGCAGGTAAATTATTAAAAATGTCTACATTTTCCTGGTTGCAAACTGAAACTATTTACCATAGGTGTAGCCTCTGTGAAGTCCATCAGGAGGTCACCTGGCTCCAAAGCAAACGTACTTCCAGCATCTGTGGAACTCTAAAGGCAAAGAAGAAACCCAGCATTGAAAAGCACACATTTAATTTCTGTAATTCTCTTGGTTGGTTTTGTGGTGTTTGTTGGGGTTTTTTTTGGCTTGTTTTTTGTTTGTTTGCACTTGTTTGTTGCTTTGTTTTTTAAATTCCTTAAAATATACGTTGCCAAATGGATTTAAAATTTCGCTCTATGTTTTTTAAGGAAAGTCAGACAGCAAAATTCTGCACCTTTTAAATCAAGGTAAATATTATTTTAATCCTGATCCACTGCTCCCTAATGTTAATGAAAAACTATTATTGATTTCAGTTGGGTCTTGGAGCAGGCTCTAAATATTTCCTTACACAGCAAGTTAAACCTATTACTACAGCTCTGCATTAAAAACTACTCCTAAATGTATTATTACTCTATTTAAGGAAAATGTTATCTTGCAATCCCCTCCCACCCTTCCTGAATCCTCTTCCAACTGACACAAGCTCATTTCTTCGTATATTACCTTGCCACCAGGAGAAACCTGTGTTTGCCCTTCTGACGTCTGTGGTGTACATGTTTTCTGTGACCCAGGAGATGCTGAAGACACAGGTGTTGATGCTGCTGCTGCTGCCAGTGCTGGAGGAAGGTCATCTTCATCACTGCAGTTGATAAAAGCAGACAAATCTCATTAGAAAATGTCACCAGACTTTGATCATACTTGTGCTGAAGGAGGATCCGGCAAATTTATGTCAGCTTTTGTGCTTTAGAGTGAACTTCTGTTTACTCTTCATCTGTAATGCAGCTGACTTTTCAAGTAAATTAGATTTGTTAAGCTTGAAAGAGTCCTCAAAAGTGAAGTGGCTAGGTAACTCTCATCTGCAAATGGAAATCTTACAAGTTTGATGTTTGTATTTTTTCTCTGGAGTACGTATATATAAATAAATGAACTTATTTGATATTACTCTACTTAAATGTTTATTCTTTTCTACAGAGGTTGGCAGCATTGGTAAGAACAGATCTGGCTAGATCCATCCATGGGACTGACTGCTTCATTGGCTTTAGACCAAAGAAGAGATTTGACACCCATTATCCAGCTAGTTTGTGCTATTATTTTCAAACTATTTTTAAAGGACTTTGACTGACTCTGAAAAGGAGCTCTTTAGAGACATTCTTGTGAAGGTATCATTCTCCTGTCCTATTTATTCCATTTACAGATAAAACATTTTATTTAAAAATAGATTGCACGTTTCCCTTGGGCGCTAGGCCGTCAAGCTGAGCTCTTTCCATTTCACCTACTGTCACCACTAAATGAAAGCCAGTAGAGAATGTTATACCTTCATTTGCTTTTGTAGAGCCCTACTGACTACAAACCATTAGGATCAGTCAGCCCTGCATCAGGGCAATTCCAATTGCTAATCGCAATTGCAAGGAGGTAAACAGAGTCATAATTTGACCTACAGAACCTTTATTACTGCAAATGATGCGTGAAAGCGAGAGACTACAGCTTGACAGTTTAAAGCAGAGAGAAAAATCATGAGAAAAAGTATTTCTCTTCATAAAATGGCACCAGTTTTAACTATCAATGAGGTAGTCATGGTGCACAGAAGCCTGCCCTACCAGTTTGACAGACACTTCCAGAACAGAACTGTACTTGGTTTAGTGTTACTTGAAGGCAGTATGCCTGGGCGACACAGTACTTCAAAACTACATGACATAGTGGGCATATAGCCTTATGGTGGGTTGTTTGGGTGATAGCAGTGTTTTTTATTATGATATAAAGTTATGGTGATTAACATTATCTTTTCCATGCTTCATTTTTGTTTCTTCTAGGTAAGGACAGAATCCAGCATCAGAGCATGTACAATACACTGTTTTTATGCTGGAAAGAAAATGCAAAATCTTTTGGACCTGTTCAATAGATGTTTTATTAATGCAACAAGCCAGAGTTGGGCTGTTGACCTAGTTAATCTCTCTTTCAGAAACATGTAGCTGACATTTTCTCTGTCCTTGTTCCCCACTCTCAGC
>NW_009746922.1:0-2204 GCF_000703405.1 Apaloderma vittatum | reverse complement strand
CTTGCTTTTATATTTTCTTCCTGAGAATTTGAAGTGCAATTTATTGATTAGATACATAGACATGGACAAACATCCTTACACAGCAGCAATTGTTGCAGTTTTAAATAAATGTCTGTACTGGGGTCAGAGGTTTGGATGCTGTTCATAGATGCATTGCTTGTATGCTAGAGGAACACTAGAGGTGGAAGAGAAGCATTTTTCAAGGCTATGTTAGTCTATACACTGGTGAAAGCAGCTTTTCAGTAATTGAGGACACTGCAGAAAAGTTGTCCAGCAGACTTTAGCTGAAGTATATGGCTTTCTTGAAGATGAAACACTTCGTAGAGAAAATACTGATGTAACAAAACAGCTTATGATGGAAGAAAACTCTGTATATGTGAGATAGAAAGCAGGTGTACGGGCTTGACAGATCTGCCTGTGCCCGAGACCACAAACTGGGCCTGGAAACTCAAAGTCTATCATGCCTGAGTATGTGTAGGATGCATTTGCCCCTGGTCTGAGCTATTTGCTTGGGAATTACTTTGTAGGTGTTAGAGATGAACAGACATCTTTAAAGGGTAAGGTGGATCACATCCCAGGCGCTCATTTTCTTCCCATTGGCTGTGAAAAGAAGCCACTAGGACTAGGGTTTTTGATCCTTAAGTGAGGGAAGAAGAATTGCTTTCCTTCTTGGGTCACCTGTTGGCAGACATAAGAAACGGGTGCTGAAGTCCCTTCTCTGCCTTGAGATCAGAGCTTAGACTTCCTAGCAGGGTTTTATGCTGGTATGTTTTTTGGACTTCTTTTTTAAATTTTATTTTAAAAATAACAACCTGTAGTGAGGCAAAGTTATCAGAATTTTCTGGCCAGGTCTTTTTGAAGGTGGATGGGGTGGAATATGGAAAAAAAACCCTAAGCAAACTAATCAAGAAAAGAATCAACTACAGGAATTTTTATCCTTTTCTCTCCTCCTTTTTAACTGTAAGGAGATGTTTAGAGGAGTCTCTGGTCAATTCTTACCCTTTGTTGCAGATTGTTCACAGGACCCTTGCAGCGATGCTGGGCTCTTTGGCAGCTTTAGCCGCCTTAGCTACTGTTGGGGAGGTAAGTTATCAAACCGTAAGGGCTTATTTTGTTTCTAGGTATGATATCATACATTTCTGTGTTTACCCTGTTGTGTTTTGGCCCATGACAGAGCAGTGTTTTTTAAGAGACATGTGGTAGGGTAGATATTGGGATTGGGAAGCATTTTGGGGAAACCAAGTCAGGCTAGGGTATAGACAAGAGATTAGAAAAAAGTCAGTTGGTGTTATTTTGTTCTGATTTGCAGGAAGCCGAGTACAAGCATTTTCAGTTTCATTCAGTTACTTTAACACTGCTGTTTTCAGTAATGTTATGTTACCAAGCAAACCTAAATTGAAATACATTGCCTGTTACCACCCTAAATAATTACACCTCATGCCTGCACATTTCAATTCATTTGCTTCCCACCTGCTTACTCTTAGCTGATATTTAGTGAAATCTCTCATTGATTTTCTGTTTTTCTCGTAACTGGTCATCGCATCATTGCTATGTTTCCTTAATTTCCCTCCACTTCGTTCACAGGTGAAGTGGTATGCTTTTGTTCTCTTACCAAAAAGGAAACTGGGGTGTACCATATAATTTGGTTATCTTTATTTCCGTAACACTACATAAAGAACAACTACATAAATCAATAGCCTAATATAGGTTTTGTCAAAGACCCACTTAGGATGCCAGTTGTACTTTGAATTAGTAATAAAAATAATGATGATAATAATAGTAGTAATATGGTAATAATAAAGAGTCCTTTTTGTCTACGTTGTAGTGATACTTGTTAATTTCCATCATAGCTTATTTAAGTGGTTCATCAATTAAGCTGACTTTATATTTCATAGCTAATCACAAATTAGGTGTTTTGTGGCATTCACTGGTACTTGTATTTTTTGATCACAGAGACCAAGTATGGTCAAAGTGGTGGAGTGGATTGATTATGAGACACTGGCGTTGCTGTTTGGAATGGTAACTAAAATGTATCTTTTGCTCTAAATGTACTGAAATAATCACATTAAATTTAGAGATGCTTCCCTTTTAAACTTGTTGTGAATTGTACTGTGCTGAGATATGTTATGATGAAAATATGGGCCTTAAGTAATTTATCAAAAAGGAGGATGATCAGACCTCTGAAGGAGCCTTTTTTTTTTTTT
>NW_009746921.1:0-2288 GCF_000703405.1 Apaloderma vittatum | reverse complement strand
GGACACTGAGGCACAGCAGAGCACAAAAGGATGCAACATACAACATACAGTTCAGTGAATTTGAGTGTTTGGGGTTGTTTCTTTTTATGTTGATCCAGTTAAGTCACTGCCTTTCACAGCTGGCTGACTGGGTCTTAGAAGCCACCACAAGAAAATCTGTATTAGAAATGCACAAACAGCCTGGTGATCTATCAGAAAGTGAGGAAGGGAGACGTTTCTGTAAAGAAGAATGCATAGAAAACAACGTTTTATAATCGAGTGGGGAAAAACTAGTGCTATTTGTCCTTTGTCAGAATCTGTGGAAAAGTGAATAAATTATTCTTTGCAGCTCCTTTGATTATTCTGTGCAGCTGCAGGAAAGGACTGTAATAATTTATGTGTGTTCTTGAACTAGAATGTGTGGTCTGGTGTCTAGACATGGTAAGAAGGCAAGTATTCCTCTTACTCTACAGGATTTCAAAGATTCAAAAACAAAAATGAAAAAGTTTATCCCAAAAATAAAAGCTCATCTTTCCTTTTCATCAAATGAAATACTTGGCTATTTAAAGAAAATACGTTTTTATTTCTGATATTTGGATAGACATTGTGACAACATGAAACGCAAGCATGGCTTTTGGAATGGCTTAAAACTAAAAATGTTAATTTTAGATTCCTACAGTGGTCCCCACTTGAGTCATATTGTGTGGTCTTTAATAGCTCTTCAGTGTTAGTCCATTTTATAAGATGTCCACATAACTAATTTCCCTGCCGTGCAAGTAGCATGTAATGAAGCACAGATCTGGTTTGCAGGTCTGGTGTTGCAGGTCCCCCCTTACACTTAGGAAAATATAAGCCGGGAGTCATGTTTTCTCTGACCTGAAAAAGCGAGACCTTCCCTTCAGTCACTGGATCATTTCAGAAGCCTTCTGCAAGAAAACAGGAGCAGGCACTTGTTAACTCCCCTGCTGTTATGTTCTGATCATCACACGCGTTTGTTGAATACACTGTCCATACACTTAAAAGGGACAGTGTAGGGGGAAAAACAACAAATGCATACAATCCTCATTTTGTACACTGGAAAGCCATGCCATGGACATATGGCAGGACATACACATGCTGTAGAGGAGACTCAATATTTCTTAGACAGTGATTGAAGATTGTATATTCTGTGCCCAGATTGCACTGTGTAAGAGTTATGTTTTTTTAAAAAATAATAATTGGGAAAACCTAATACAGGTTTTTACGGTCTTTGTAGCTGAAACAAAATGGAGAAAATTCTTATACAAAAGTGGTGAGGGCAGCAGTGTGCTTGACTGAGCAGAAGAGTACAGTAGCGTTGAATTAGAATCAGTATTCTCAATAATACTTTGTGTATTAGTTCTCTTATGCAAATACAGCTGAAGTGTGTCGGAGCTGTGCTATATAGTCAAGTGGTCTGGACCCAACTACAGCCCTGAGGAGGTGACAACACCCAGACACTGGACCAGGTTTTGGTAGAGGCTCCACAGCCCATGGAGCGGAAAACTTGTTTCCTTCATTTAAACTAGTGTGGCTGGCTTGGCACTGAAGCAGATGCCTTGGAGCAGAAACATTACTGCAGTGCAGTGTAGCTTCTGACAAGAAGGCAGTGACAAGCAGCTGGGGAGCAGTAACTGTCTGAAATGGTGATCTCCTTTGGAAAGCAGCTATGTACCTGTGCCTTCATTTGCACTGAGAGTTAAGTCCTAAATGCCTGTTGCCTTGGAAGGTGAGAACTGAGGTCCCCAGGCCTATGAGTCCTGTGCAAGCTATATATGGAATGTTGTGCATTTATTGTATAAATCTTTATGAAAATTTCTGAGAAACTGTAATTTAAGAAATGTTATTTTTTTTAAATAGATAGTATTGTCTCCTTGATAACAAATTTAAAAGATAAACCAGACATTACATGCTTGGTAACTATAAAGGGAAAAGAAGTATTTTCTTTCATTGCTCTGGGGATGCCATCAGTATCTCTGTGTATAAAATGGAGTTCATGTGATTGCTAGAAGCTGTGTGTGTCCACCATCCCTCTTCATGAGTACCCTTACCCAGTATAAAGTGAAGACTCCCACAAGTAACAAAACTGAGCAAGACAAAAGGAAATGGACAGATTCAAGTGCTAGTTTGACTGTGAACATCTGGAAAACAGCAGATAATGCACAGACTTATCTTTTGATTGATGGATGGAAATTATTTGCAAAGCTGAACCAGTGGAGAAAGCTTGATACAGAAGATGAAAAAATGTCGTCGCTTCACTTAGTTCAACAAGGGCAAGTGTAAAGTTTTGC
>NW_009746920.1:0-2348 GCF_000703405.1 Apaloderma vittatum | reverse complement strand
CTGTCACAGAAGGAGATCAGGTTTGTTAAACCAGACCTGCCCTTCACAAACCCATGAACATTTTATATAGATATAATACCTAAATATAGATAATTTTTATATAATAAACAATAATAATACACATAAGTCTATTGTACATATAGAAAAGTTATTAAAACCAGCCAAATGACAGCTAAAAAGGCAGAATACCAGTACCTGTACTAAAGGAAGAGGCTAGTAGTATACATTTTGTGCTCTCCACAGACCTAACATGAGGTGGGCAAAAGTGAAGGCGATGGGGGATACGACTGGTGGGGATTAAAAAGCATCCCAGGAGTTAACAGCGATAAATCATGGTAATAATGGACTCAGCAACAGAAAACCACAGCTGAAATGAGGAGTTTTGAGTACAGGGTAGATCGCCTTCAGGATGAGGTTCAGTCCAGCCTCATTCACCCAAGCCTGGAGGCGTTTGTTTCCATGTGTGCCCTCGATTGCAGCGGCACGTAACGAAAAGACACAGAAAAACAAAGCATCTGGATAACCTGAGACTGTTCCTGCGAGGGACGGGGCAACGGGCTTCATCTTCCATGTTCGCTTTTCTCTAACTGCATCCAAACCCTCATGCCAGGTGTAGGAGCTGCCAGGTCTGTCCTTGGGCTTAAGAGTTCCAAGCATTTTGTTATTTGCTGAAGAAACTGCTTACAGCAGCTGTGCAGCTACAGAAACGTAGTTACTACCCAAGTCACGCCAGCCTCCTTCGACTAGTCATGTCTGACGAGAAGCAAATACATAACCCTGGCTTATGTGTGCACCTTGGAGATTGGGAAGAGGCATTTATAGGAAGATGCAGCACAGAAATTTGCCACTTCTGCTGCTGCCTTCCTTCACGCCATCAGTACGCCCTGGAAGACGGCGTCACCTATCGCAAGCACAAGCACACAGTGTACATTGGTGTTTTATCCGCACCCTTTCTCCTGCCAGGCAACACCACCACCCGCTCTGCTCTGCTGCGTTCACTGAGCTGCGGGCTTCAGTCCCTCTATAAAATGCCCCCGACCTTAGCTCCTGACAGAATAAGCCAATTCAAAAGCTGAAAAAGGTTATTTATATGTTCAAAGCATGCAGTTTTACTCTTTACGTTTTCCTCTCTCCAATAGTTTATTTTCTTATTTATGGACATAGCTAGGTGCTTCCCCAGAAGTCTTCAATCTTTAAAGCTGACAAAAGGAAACCAGAAAAAAAGAGGGCCTCTGTTCTTTCTTTACATTACATAAAAAAAAACCAAAAGGCTTTTCCTCCAAGATTTTACAATAGAATTCAGCATTTGTGTAGGCTGGAGAGCTAATGGAAACACCGCATGAATGAGGAAAAATGAGATCTGAACCAGGACAGCCAAGAATGTTAGTTATTACCCCTCTGTTACTCAAAAAGCAGTGTGCTAAGTTGAAGTATCACAGGATTGTCTGCAAGCGATATACTCATAAAACAAATAACTCCTGGCTGGGCTATTGCAGACGAGCTGCAGGAACACAAGCTAAGAGGCACGTTTAACAGCACAAAAAGCTTTTCCACCTTTCGCTGAAAAGCAGGGACTGAAATACCATTCTTTCAGAAATGGATTAAAGGATTTCCTTCAGGAGAGATGGGCAATGAAATCCCTCTTGCTCCCTCCCAGCCCAAGTTCTGCACCAGCCGTTCACTATCAGCAGTGACAAAGGTGACCTGCAACGATTCCCAAATTTGCTCACCGCTGCTTGTAACCTTTAAGCACCACCATGGATTACTCCTACAAATTCTGACACCTTCTAAAGTACTATCAGGGCATGGCACCAAAAGAAACAGCAGCGCCACCACAGAGCACCGAAACAAGTAGTGTTACCCACAGCGTTATTTCAGATTAGACGGACACCACTCCGTCACCAATATTAAGAATATAGGCCTCCACTCTCAGTCATGTGACGGTACTTTGACGGCACTCTAAAAATAAAAATGCCTCGGAATAAATCCAAATGACTTAAACTCGCTGCCTGCCACAATGGGGAAAAGAGGGTGTTCGCGCAGAGGACCATATTCTCTGCATTTACTACTTTCATTTTGGCTGGGTAGGTTGTTTTAAGGGAAGAAGAATTATTCATGTAAAGGAAAAAGCCCCCCAGAATAACCTGCTGTTACTTTTGTTCAGCTCTAATCAAGTCCAAACCTGAAGTCAAATGCTTAAAGCACTATATATCTATTGATTAACCAAAACATACCTTCCACAGATTCACTCAAAGCTAGTTACCACACTTGATAAACATCTAAACAATTACTAAGCTCTTCATGTTATCCTGTTAGGAAAAAAAAAAAAAAAAAGAGAGAGAAAAAAA
>NW_009746919.1:0-2274 GCF_000703405.1 Apaloderma vittatum | reverse complement strand
GTGGAAATACAGAATGGCTACAGAGCATCTATAAGACTAGAGGAGCAATGGTAAATATGTTACACAACCAAGACCAAGACACTGAAAATTTCAAAATAGTATATATTTGGAGGTCTCTGGGATGAACCGCTTAGTAAGGTTGTAGGATAAGCCAGAGTGAGATGTGAGCAGCCCATTCAAATTACTATTGCTTCTGGAGTACATAGAGGAAGCTAAAGCTTGCTGTCTGCCTGGCTTGTAGGTTTTGTGCAGTTGTGTAATTACAGAGGGGCCTGCTAGGGCAGTGGGCTCCAAACATTTTTGATTATACAGTTCCATCAATAAAATTTTTTTGAACACATGCTCCCAATATATTTGTATTTCTATTTGTATTTACATTTGTATTTGTTTTTATATTTTCTCTTCTGGAAGTATGCTTCTGTACTACCAGTACAACAGAGAAAGACAAGCAGAACAGAGAAATCAGTCTATAAGATAAAAAATGTTGATTCAGTGGGCTCCATCTCCTGGGAAAATCTGCCCCATGAATTGAAATGTACATCTGCAGGAAAAAGTACAGGATCTAAGAAAGGCATTCAAAAGTAGTGCATAAAATGGGAGAAGCTTTTTGCTCAACACAGGTTGCAGCTACATATTGACAACATTCAAATGGTTAGATTCCTAACATGAACTACACTTTCCTGTTACTAATTCATGAGCCTGCTCTAGATTCCTGTGTTGTATGGTCAGGAGACACCATCTTCTATGGCAAGAATGGTATATGTTTTTTAATGTAAGTTTTGCAAGTCAGAAAATTGTCCCAAACTTAGTTAGTTCAGACGTACCTAGTTCTTTATCAGCGTTTAAAGAATATGCATAACTGATGTGTAACAACAGGGAAATTTATTTGTATAAACATTTCAGTGTCCTGGCTATATGCTAAGAAACTTTATTTTTAAACAGTCTAGACACAAATGTGAAAAAACATAATGAGAATATTAACATGGCAAAAAAATGTCTGCAAAGTCTCAGCATATACATTACCTTCCAAATGAAAGCTGACATATATTGTCTGAGTGGACAGTATACAAAATTATAGTTAATGCATAAAACCATTGTCAACCAAAATTTAAAATCAGCACAATTTTCTTTGTTTAGATTCAAAGTAATTTTTAATTCTATATACAATTCAGCATGTTGTGAGAAATACTTTATATACATTGTGGGACAACATCCAAATTATGATAGATGAAAGAGAGAGTGTAGCCTTTCACATACCATGTAGAAGATTAATATTTATTTGCTTTTGCAAAGTATATCCTGGCTGACACTGTGTTCCTGTAAAAAGGAAATAACAGGAAAATGAAGCTCACCAAACTAGTGAAAAAATACTATGTAAAGAGTATATTTGCCAGTGTGAGTACAGGTTGATTAGAATGTATTAAAATAAAACTTATTTAGATTATTTTGGTAAGGCAAATTATTCCAGTTGAACTTGCAGTTTAAAACATAAAATTACCATGTAACAGTGAATGACTTGGAAACAATTATAATGGAAAAACTAAATAGTGAAAATTATGATTCAAAGTTATGAAAAAGCTTTTTCTTAATTTCAGTCACTGGCATAGGAATAATATGTGGAATTTAATAGCTTGACTGCTATTAAAAAAAAAAAGAGTATATTTTGAAATAGGAGCAAAATTTTATTCCTGTTAAAATAAAAGCCAGATATGATATCCCACAAGTCTCAGTAAAAACAAGATCAGTCACTCCTACGTAATTTTACAATACTCTTCTTATAGCTTGTTATGCACTAGTTCAGAGTCATTTAATCTGGAAGAGATGCGATTTTGTTACTTTGTAATTAATATTTTCCTTACCAAATCATATGTGAAACTAGGAAAATATATTTAGTTGTAATTTTATTACATTTAAAAAATTTGGTTGTGAATGTTTTTATATGTGTGTGCATGTGTATTGCTAGGTCTTCTGGTGCTCTCTAAAAACCTGTTGTCAAAAGGTAAACATCAATATTTAATCTCATCATATCTGATGTCTTATATCACTGTAACTCCTTCTTAACAGATTTTGCAAATTAGGCTATTGTACAACAGGATAGGAACATTTCCTGCTTTCCTCTTTCATTAATGACAGATAATTACTGCAGGAAAAAACCACAATAATCATGCTAATCAGCAAGACAGATTTTCATATACTAGGGTACAAACTTTGCTATCCTTCATGATGCCAGCATGTAATAAAAATTCCTATGCCACTCAGTGAAAAAGAACTATA
>NW_009746918.1:0-2299 GCF_000703405.1 Apaloderma vittatum | reverse complement strand
GAACCGCTGTGTTAAACCATGACACACCACAACGCAAATTTAATTTGGCCCGAGGCTCCCCAAGCCTCAATGAATCCCGAGAAATCTTTAAAGAATTCGCATCAATGATCATGGAAGTTATAATATCATTAGCCCACACACCTCAGTGGTTAATACAAAACTGGGCCTTACCTAAGACTACGAGGAGTATCTTCTGAAAGGCACTAGACAAAGCTTTCCCAGCTGCGAGTTTCTGAGCTCTTCTCATGGCTGTGACAAACTCGAGCGGATCTGAACACAACGAGCAGCATGTTACTGATATTAAGATGACACTGCACACAAAGCAAAGCGTGCAAAAGCAAGACCGCCTAATGTCTGACAGCTGCTGAGAGAGACTTCCAGCAGCATCCAAAAACATACCTTCCCCGTTCTCTACGTCTGCCTCGCCAAGGGCAACTCCCCTGGCGCGCACCCCGTGGTTGGGCAGTGTCACCTCGACAGCACACAGGTACTTCACCGATCGCTGCTGTAACGTCCTGCCCAGCTCCTCATTCTCACCGTCAAAGCCAGACACGTTCTGCAGCTGTTGGGAAGACCACAGATAGTCAATTTTGGCTAAAGAGGAAGAGGATGTTACGATCACTTATGCCTCTGCCTGCACGGCACAGACCTTCTCTGCACAGCAGAGTGTGACTCCAAGGGAGAAACATGGAGTTGAAGCAGAGCAGGGATGTTTGCTGGTTTTACCTTGTTTTAGAAACACCCCATCCTCTGAGTCTCAGTTATCTCAGTCCCTCTCAGCACACAAAGACTACTGTCAGGCCCTGATTTGATCACAGCCACTCCATTTTTATTAATGCCAGTGCCCTCACATGTAGCAATCTTCTCTCCCCAGAAATATCCTGACTTGTAGTCCAAAACGCAGCCCTTGTAGCTGTCCATTATTTCCTGGTTTGAGGACAATTCTCGTTCCAACCACTCTCATCAAAGAAGAGGATGAAGGGAAGGATGACGGACAAATAGAAAGGGCCCCTTACTGTGATGATGCGACTGGACCAACCGTTAAAGCCAAAGTAGTGGTTGGCCAACTCTTGGCACTTGTTGCTGCTGAGAGCAAGGACTTGTTGCTGAAACCCTTTCTGCCTGGTGCAAACACAAACCTGTCCAGGAAAGAAGAAGTAGGTTAGCCAGGCTCTGCTTGCAAGGTTCCCACTGTCGATGGTGCTGCGAGAGCAATGGTAACCTATTCCCTGACCGCGTGAGCACTTCTGGAATTATTCCAGAGGAGAGATGCTGTCATTTTACTGCTTAACCATTACCTGAGTGGGGGGATGTCACCACGGTGGAAACACACAGCCCCAAATTTTTGCACAGGGAACATCACTGAGCTCAACAGGTATTTCACATGATTTTACCTGGCTGCTGGAGGCCACGGTGCTGAGTCCTTCGTGTCTTGCTTACCTTCAAGGGAGATTCCTGAAACAGCTTTTGCCCGTTGCAGGCGCCCTGGGCTCTGCTGGCATCTCTGGCTGAATAAAATTTGATGATGGCGTAATAGCCGGGCCCCGCCACGGCGGCATTTCTGTGCACTCGCACCGAGTACAGCGGCCCAAATTTGGAAAATGCTGAAAACAGGGAACGCTGAGGGGGAAAGGAGAGAGAAAAGAGTCTTTTGAAATATCTGTGGGTTAGATATCTATGGAGCATCTTTCGAAATATCCATGGGGCTGAGCAACGGTGACAGTGAGCTCTCCCAAGAGAAAATGAGGAAAGTTTTCAGTACTCTTTAGCAGCAGTAAGAGCCGGAATAAGTCGTGAGGCTGAAGATGAATATCTCTCCATAAAAATAAGCTCAACCTGACTGGATTTCTGGCCCTGACCTGCATCAGGAGTGGAGCAAAGATAGACTTTTGGGATTTTCTGTCCCCCTCTGCCATCATCCTCCTCCCCAACTGCCCCACGCTTTCGGCCATCCTTCCTGTTTGCCAAAACTTTCAGTTTGGGTATTTTTCAGCTGGGGTTTCATTCCCTTTTCCACCTGGTGTTGGTGTTTCTGTAGTTTTGCTGCACAGACCACAAACAGACCATGGCAGAAATCACCCTGGGGTGGCCCCTGGGGGCTGCCCTCCACCCGCCTCAGGGGGAAAAGGGGGCCAAAGAAACTAGAAAAAAATAAAGATTAACCCCCTCCAAAAACCAACAGTGAGGGATTGAAAAAGTAGCACACATATAAAGCCTTAGCTCCAGGGGAAAGTGAAGGATCATGGCGGGGGTCCCGGTCTCCCCGGCCTGAGCAGGGGGTCCCAGGTCCCACTCCTCA
>NW_009746917.1:0-2240 GCF_000703405.1 Apaloderma vittatum | reverse complement strand
TCCAGTATCTACAGGGCATAATATTTACTAAATAATTACCTCTCACATTAAGCTACTAATATTTTAATTTTATTTTAGCTTTAGTTTGTTCTGTTACTGACACTAGCTGTGACTGGCCAAGTAGAAGGGCTAGTGACTGACTCAGAAGCAACTGACTGGATGGAATTTCCCGGAGTATCAAGTTCCAGCTATCTGGTATTACCAGTAAATAACCTGCATCTTCATTTTGATAAACTGACCAAGTTCTAGTTTAAAACTATGTAGATTCTGTCATCCCTTATTTCCATCATTGTTTTAAAACAACCAAAACATTTTTGCTCTGATGGTTATAAACCATCCTAGCCTTCAGTCTACATTTACTCATGGCCAATTTATACTCATTCATTCCTATACAAGCGTTGTTCTTCAGCACAAGTGGCTCCCTCCCTTCCAGGTGTTTTACCTGTTTTGCATTCCCAGAGAATAACCATGACCTCTTTCAGCCTTTGCTTTTCTAAGCTGAGCAAGCTCTCTTCTCTAAAACACTTTTCATTTCCGTCATCACTCCTCTGCACCTGTTCCAGTCTGAATTCCCACTCCCTCAGTCATTGATGCTCAGAAGTGCATACAATACTCCAGATAAGGTTTTGGCAGAGTCACACACACCTGCATGAATATGTCTTTTTTTTTCCCTCCAGTTACCTCAACTGACACATCTAAGCTGTGCTTCAAGGGGGCTTCTTGTTAGTGGCTCATAGTGAGATTCTGATACCCCAAAGCACTTTACCCCTCTGTCATTCCCACCTGCCACTCCCACAACATTTTCCCATGGATATTTCTGCAGGGAATGGTTTCATTTACACACTTTTAGCCATCTAAACATTAGTGGCCAGGCTCATAAAATTTAAAATAACCATTAAAGGTGATTTAGGTAGATAAATCCCACTCCGTGATTCATGCATCTGTCTCCAATAAATCTCTACTACTAACTAGATATCTAAAACAAAAGGTCATGCAGACTCTGGGACATGTGGGCCATGTAAATATGTAAATGTAAATATCCAGCCATTTCCTAAGACCCTGGGGCCATTTCTCTGTCTCACACTAGCCCTGTAAGTCTCACTTCTATCCACTGTCTCGCCAGTTCTCCCTGAGCTTACACTATCTCTGGCCAACCCAAACAAGTGAAAACCAAAGCTGCCACACTGTCAGTCAAGCTCATCCACTCTGTGTAAACACTTACCTTCTCAGCCTTGAATTACCCAGCACTGAAGAGATACAGGAGATGTGTCTTCACAGAAACCATTTAGACTAAGTTACTCCAGATATTAAGCTGGGATAGAAAAGTATGAACTGGAAGATGGCGACATGGCTTGGAAGGGATATTAGGAAGAAATAAGGCCTGAAACAAATGGATGGATAGACTTAGACCTGAGACAGTTTTAAAGTTTGGTGAACAGCTCTGGGGAATCCCTGAGAGCACAGATAATGGGACAGGTTGGGCCATGGCTGCAGGAGGGTAAGAGGAGATGCTGAGGAAAACACTTTCTCCTCGACATCAAAGAAACAACAAATACTCATTACCACAGCTTTTCTCACTCAGAAGTGTCTCTTCTCAGACACTTTTAAGGAGGAAAAGGTTTGTAGGCAGTTCTTTATCATCTGAGCACAGGCCTTTTTTTCCAGGATTATTTCTCAGATGGTTCCTGGGTGCAAGCATGGAAAAGCCAATGAGGGCTAGAGCAATGGTGGTGAAACAGCCTTTGACTACACCCCTCTGCTCTTTCTTGTTGTTTCAAATAGGCAAGGCCAGGACAGACATGGAACAAACCCACAGTATCTGTGGAAAAGCTGTTGTTGCTATGTAAAAGAATATCATAGAAGTTAATTGACTATTTTCCTGCATGAAAATCCCATGCTTAGGAGGCCAGCAGTCATGTCTGATTTGACAATACAGATGAACAAGATAAGTTTAGGTGTGTCCCTCCATTCCAGGACAAGGAAGGCAGATTCTATGATTTCCTCTGAACCTGCTTATCTGAGCAGCTCCCTGGTTATTGTAGTTTGCCCAGCTGGCCCTCCTCTGGAGTTTCGCTCTCAGGCCCACTCTCATCCTTTGGCCCAATCACAACCCTCCTGCTTGTATTGCTGCAGGTATTTTGGCACTTTGAAACACTAGGAGTCACTTTTTCAGTTTGTTTGGGTTTTGTTGTGTTGATTTTTTTAACATTTTGTATTGGGTCAGGCTGAGGTGGAGTTAA
>NW_009746916.1:0-2314 GCF_000703405.1 Apaloderma vittatum | reverse complement strand
AACAGCAAACTTTGGGGATTCTGGGGTTTGACATGCAAAGCCTTCCCTGCAAGGGATGGACTGTGACATCTTTGGGGAGACAAGCATGTCACTTCTCAGCACAGGCTGAAGATACTGAAACCTCGTGAACTGTAGTCTGAATTTCAGCCTTGCCAAACAGACTTGGACGCATTTGAATAGCAAGAGAAATGTCCAGGGGCAATGTCAGACCCTGGGAAATGCAGAGCAATTACAGCAACAGCCGACTAGGCACGCCTGTGGCTTAGGGAGGGTAGCTGTGCTTTTGTCTTCAAGCTTTCCAGTCTATATTGCATCTCAGGAGCTATTCCCTCTTTCCTCCCCGAGCTGTGGACCAGTAGCTTGGATCCCACTTGTTGACACAGTTGTAAATCACTCTTGACAAATTTAACAACGACTCACGGGCAGCAATGAAACAGCAAACAGAGAAGGATGAATGTTGTTCCTGCCAAAATTCACCATGTGGCCTGATGCTTCCTCCCCCAGGCACCCGCGCCTGCCTCCGCAGGGCTGGGAACGTGTGCCAACCACAGCTGGAAAGGTCACTCACCCCCACTTAGAGATAAAAATGCCAAATCACAGCTGACATTTAACTCCACCTCGCTTGCCAAGCATGCTGCGGGAGGCATGGGTGCTGCTCCGGGCGGTCTCATGCCAGGGAAGGTGAGGAGACCCCCAGAACCTCTGTGGGTGGGTTTCCCTCTGCAGCTGATACCTTTTTGCTCCCTGCTCCAGTCCTTACCAGTGTATGCAAACAGCACAGTCAGCACCTAAGGGAGAGTCCTGGGGACCGACAACCAGACAGGTGTGTGACATCCTCTGGCAGCACCAAAGATGCAGCTAGGATGCCTGGCTCTAGTTGCCTGTGCCCTGAAGTCATTCTTCCCTGCTGGCCATGCTGCAGGAGGTTTTAGGGGAGCATGTGAGGTTGTGGAGGGCTCCTGTCTCTGACATATCTTGCCTTGATCTGCATCTCGGCCAGTCTGCTCTTCAGATGCCTGGAACCCAGGTGCTCTTGTCTGCTCCCAGCAGGGCTGTGTCAGGTGGAGAAGCAGGCAGGGTGGGAGAAGCCTGACGGGCTATTTTGCATTGATAGCAGGAGATATGATGGAAGTGAATATCAAACTGTCATCTCCATCATCTTGTGGCCAAGGTAACAGTGGGATGTGGGTTCGCCTTGTTGAATCCCTCTTCAGTCGAAAAATAGCTAGCATCACGCTGCTCTCGTTCACAGATTCCTCCTGCTCGGCTTCTAATATAATGATCCAATTTGCTCAACATAGCTGCAGTTTTTGGGCTCTTTCCAGCTTCCGTGTCTGATAACAGAAATTCTGCCTCCTGTGCAGAAACGAGCTGTCCATCCCTACACAGGATCCGACCCTTTCCCCCTGCAATGCTCCCCAAACCTGCTGTCTCCCATGCCTAGGGGTGCAGGACAGGGACCAGCACTAATGGGAATCTTTCCTGCACTTTTAAGGTTGTTTTGCCCATGGCAAAGAGTTTGAAGAGCACAGACCGGGATGCCCAAGCTGACAGCGTATGGTCACATCATCCCCTCCCTCTGCCCACATCTCTTTCTCAAAGACACTGGGAGCTCTTCCTTTAACCGGGCTCTCCCTTTAATGCAGGTAGTTTGCTCTCTGAATTCTTTTGCTGCAAAGTGAAGGTTTATGGCAAAGAAGCAGAGCTGCCCAAATGGCGTGGCTCTTGCTCGCAAGGGAAGAGCACTGGGATGTTTTCTAGGACCTACTTGCCTGTGCGTAAGGGCAGCTAATCTCTCCCTGTTTCTCACCTGAACAGGGAAAGTGAATGTTCCCTGGCTTGCCCTGCTTCTCTGAATTACCCGAATCCATGAGGAAAGGAATATAATGTGTAAAGGTGTGCCCCTATCATCCCTGCACAGCTCTGGGAAGCTAGATCAGATCTTGTTATTCTTAATCCTTGCTTATTCTTACCCTGATCACTGTGGTTCCCCTCACGCTGTGGGTCAGCAGCACCCACACCGCACAGCCTGCAGGTAGGATTGTTTTTCCATCTGCATCTTAGAGCCATAATCTGACACTGCATCTGCGGGGAAACCACTGTGCTTGCGTAATTGAACCATCTTCCCTGTGCTTAAACAAAACCCCGTGCTAAATAGAGCCTTGCCCTGTGCAGTAGCTTCCCAATCTTCCCAGGCGCTGCCGGAGCCGTGCAGCTGTGACAGCAGAGGTTTTCCAGAGGGACAGCTGCCCATCCCTCACTCCACGTGCAAGGCTCTGAGTGTTGTGATAGACAGACCCCTCAAACTTTTCCC
>NW_009746915.1:0-2296 GCF_000703405.1 Apaloderma vittatum | reverse complement strand
TACTGCCAAGCTTGAATTCACTAGTATCATGCCACTGATTCGATTATATAGTATTCCATGTAATATTACTGCTGACCAGATTAGCTATGGTGGTGGTGGTGTTAGGAGAACAAAAGTAAATAAATACCAAATTCTAGCTGAATAATCCACTTGCAGAACTCATTAAGGTATTGTGGAAGCCAAAAATATAAATAGATTCATAAAGATGGAACGCAAATTCATGGCATTGTGTCCAGCTTTCATTAAATACTTGGTCCACATGAAAACTTCAGCTTTGACAGTTTTGCTTGGGAGATATATGTCGGAGAGGACCCCTCCGAACAGGCTTTGGTTCCTGGTCTTCAGTTATGCCCTTTTGGTCAATGTCATAGCCAGAAACAGTATCCCAGTTTGCAACTGTAAAGATACTGTCTTTGCGTTTGGCGTGGCTCTTTCACTTACATGAATTTACAGATTTGATAACTGCTTCTGTAGTTACTGAATTCCGTGCTTTCAGATCCCTTTCTATTGTTTCAGAGTGTTACTCATACATCTATTCTAAAGATGCAATGTGTGCTTTACCTCCCTTAAGCATAGGTATAGGAGCTTATAAACTGCCGTTCTGATGTTCCTGACTGGGAAACTTGCCCTCCACTACACACATTTGGTACTCATACATTATCTTTTGGCTTCCTATCCACATGCCCATCTGTTATGATGGCATTGTGCCTGCTCACAAGATGGTGTGCCAGCTCCACTAGACAATGATGCCAATCAAATAAGAGTTGCTGCAAGTGCTTTCTTTTCTAAAAGTAGCCCCTCTCAAGTGAAAGCCATGCTATTATGGTGCCACTTGTCTCCTTTTTCCTGTTTACACCTGCTGACACTTATCCTCCAAGACAGAGTTAGAATAGTAGAGGAGAGGAAGAGATGCAACATGGAGTGACTCTAGATTGTCAGAAAATACAAGCAGAATCACAAGAGCAACTTCAGAAAACCATTTTGAACAGGGCAAACTGGCCATGTTGATCAGGATCCAGGTCCTAAAGAAGGCAGAAAGAAGTGTCTATTTGGAAAGAAGTGTTTGAGAATAAGAGTATTGCTGGCTAAAAAAAAATAAATAAGTATATATACTATATGTATGTAAAACTTTGGAACAGCAACCTATAAAGCTGAAAGATCCAAGTGCAGGTAAACCTTTTTATTCTATTGCCTGTCAGTGAAAGGTACCTGTTCAATGTAGAAGAAACTGAAAACTATACCTAAGCAAAATCTGACATATAAATCTGACATATAACTCAAATTGTTTGACAGTTTATTATAAGAACCAGCTAGGACCAGAAAGAACCCACTTTCTTCATTTCCATTTGTTATATTAGTAAAAATATGAGTTCAGGATTTCACATCTGGATGTTTAATACCTCTTCCTGCATTTTTCACTTCATTTTGAAAGGATATCAACTCTGAGAGCACAAGCTTAGGCAGAATGTAGAATATTTTTATATAGTCTGCAAAGCTCTCAAAGGTGTTAGCATCCAGAAACTCGTCTGAGAACAATGATAAGCAAGACTTGAGATTATAGATATTTTTTGTGTTTGTGCCATTTTATAATGTTTATGGACTATAACTGAATATGTGTTAAAGTAATTCTGAAAACTCTGATCAAATCATACCCTTTTCATGTATATAATCTATTTGTCTCCTTCAGAATGCTTGCTCAACTTGGTGTTTCCCACAACCCTAAATGGAGTTAGTAGTACCTTATTTTTAAATTCTGAAGTCAAGAGCTAATTACTGAATTTGCATAGCATATGGTAAGAAACGGTGAAGCAGTTCCTGAGGTGCACAAGCCTTGCATTATTAACCCATGGAATTACTGGGAAAAAATTAATCTTGCACAGAATTCAAGAATGGCTCTCAATTCTTACTTATGATGATCATCTTGACACTTGAAAGCCCCTTAATAGCCCATTAGCAAACCATTATGGTGATCCTTCTGCTAAGGTGACCATCTCCTGTAATGACAGATGTGATTAAAAAGAATATAGCTTCATAGCTTTCGGATCGGTTAGCAGTCGATACAGAATGCAGACATTCAAAGCGCAGAAAGAGAGAAGCAACTTGGATTATTGTTTCTCAAAACCTGGGGAAGAAGATAATAGAAGCTGACTAAAGGACAGCTAACTTGTCACTATTGGTGTCTAGTGCAGCCCGTAGAGAAGCATGTTTTCAAATTCTCAAATGTATGAGTAAAATACTGTAACATAAGAATGAGTAATATTATTACCAATAATAAATAAAATATTATTAATAATAA
>NW_009746914.1:0-2304 GCF_000703405.1 Apaloderma vittatum | reverse complement strand
TTTCTGGGCTGCAAGTGCACACTAATGGCTCCAGATACTTGTAGACTGGGGCTGAGGTGGGGATGGCTCTCCACAGCAGAGACTCACTGGATCTAAGGAGAACAAGTGCAGCAGATTCCCAGGCCTACACACAGTTTTTCTTATACCTTCCACCTGCTCATGGCTGCTCCTTGCCTTGGCTGTATGGTAAGACTACCAGCAACAGACACAGGCCCACTTCCCAGCATAGAAGTCTGTGGGTATAGTGTGTAACAAATGTGAAATATCTCCTGTGACAGAGGCCAGCTGCGCTAGCGACATGCCCAGTAAGTCCACTACCTAGTGGAAAAATTACTCCCTCTCTAGTGCTCAGACACTCTTAAGGGGCCATTCGAAGCTGCATGGAAGACTGCAGGCCCATGAAATTATATTTTTCGAGCATTCAACAAGCAGATGGAGGTTTGTGACTGGTTTCTCCCAGCCAATCTTCCTGCAGTGGGATGACTAGTTTCCAGAGCATTAAACAGGCGTGTGACCACAGCCAAATGCCAGATGGCTGGCAAGAGTACTGGAGCAGCCCTCACGACGAACGTCTCACCTTGGCTGCCATCATCATGCACCGTATGTATCAGCTCCCAGATAGGAAGGCCTGGCTGCAGATGGAGAGTGTGACAGAGGAGTATTACATAGCACAATTTTCAATGATGCCATCATATAACGGGGCAGAAATGTTTTTCTTTCACTCACTTCCTTCACTGTGCAAAAGGATATGCCTTAAAGGCCCTTTTATTGACGGTGTAGATGGAAAAAGTTGTTTCAAAGGCAGGACATCTAGCTCTGTGCAGGCCTTTGCTGAGAAGGAGATAAAATTTTTGCTTTAAGAGATAGAATTTTTGTGTAATTCTCACAAGAGATGACTTTGGGGTATGAGGAAGCATTGAGATGTCAGTGGGTACTGTAGCTGGTGCCACCTAGTCAACGGTGGGCTAGGGGTAGGGAAGCTGATGCTTGCTATTAGAAAGGCCACAAAGTTACAACTCCATCCCAAAGCCTCAGGCAAGGGATTTACAGTTAACAGGTTCCCAGGAGCACCCACGACAGCCAGAGCCTCTAAGCATCCTGGCTCTCCACTCTCACTTGCAATCAGCACACAACCAGGGGATTTGTGTCTCTGTTTGATTCATGGCACAGCCATTACCCAGGCTGATGTCTGTAATCAGGAGCAGAACACAAGTGGAAAGGGAAACAAAAAAGCAAAGGAAAAAAGCCTCCACATGGCATCACTTTATGCAAACCACCAACTCCAGCTGCAGTTTCATAACCTCTTTATGTTCATCAAACTGTGCTACCAGTGAAACAATCAGCCTTAACCTTTCTTCCTGTCCTGGCACAAGCTGGACCAAGGAACTTGAATGCTATTTTACAGTTCTTTAATCAGGTTCCTTTTCATATGGACCAGTTACCTGAACTGGCATACTGCTCAGCCAGCCCAAGCACGGGAGGCAGCAGGAGAGCATGGTCAGCAGCACCGAGGTTAGCTAAAAGCTTTTCTCTTAGAGAAACAGCCTCACAGTGCACCCGTCTGAACCTGCCTCAACACATTCTCACGTGCACGTTGACACAGCTTGCAAAAAGCATAACCGGTGTCAGAGATATTCAGATGCATCCGCCCCATTGGCTACACACGAATCAGTGATCTGCCCAGACTGATTTCATTTATGCTTTAGTCTGTGAGATGCTGATGTGAGACACGAAACGAAACAAGGACTTTGCAGACTCCTCAGGAGAGTAAGCATGTGTAAGACAAACAGCTGGCAGACAAGTTATAACAGCCAAAAAACCCCCCAAAAGATGGTTGCCTATTTCTTTTTAAAAGAATTTTGTGTTTTTTCAAGAAATATATACACTTGGAGAATAAAGCTGAAGCTTTATTAGCCCCATTGATACCTAAACAGCAATCTCCAACTTACAGTCATGGGACAGCATTTAATCTGTATCAGCAGAGCACTCTGATCCCTGGAAGAGATTTTGGCACTGTAGTCCATTAACTTATAATTCCATTCCATAGGTGGAGGTTGGTTGTTGGTTCAGGCGAAGCAATACGATCGGAACGAGGCAGGAACATTTATCACTTTATCATGTGGCATGGTGCTTAGTCCTTCTGGGAAGTTCAAGTCTCTTGGAAGTTAGCAGCTGGGCCAGTCCATTCATCAGCATCATAAATATGGTCAATGTCATCACCAGCACATAGTGGCTAATGCTGCAAGGAGTGGGCAGATAAAAATAATAAGAGAAAAATGCAAATTTGCAGAGTAAAAAAAAAAA
>NW_009746913.1:0-2223 GCF_000703405.1 Apaloderma vittatum | reverse complement strand
CACACACACACACACACATTTCAGACAGTTTTCCTAAACAAAGGTATTATAACTCTCCTTTAATAACAAAATTAGAAAGATTGTAGTACTGAGAATGAAATTTTTTAACACTCACCTTTTCACTGGGTCACAGATTAAAATCTGGTTCAAGTGAACTTAATGCCTATTCTTGAACAGTGGTTCAATGATAAACTTTTCAACATTTGCTTTCTCACAGAAATAAGACTGATTCTGTAAGGTCTTCTCAAAAGTCAAATTCATCCCTGTGTCTTCATCATCTACTGGTAAGAGCCTATAACTATCTTGCAAACAGATCTTAGAGGTTTGAAGAATAGGCTTTACAGGCTATGCAACACTTGAAGTGCTTTGGCACTGTAAAAAATCCACATGTGATACCAGGACTAGAAAAATTAGGTTTTTGCAATTGCCATAATTTGAGATAAATGGTCAGGCCTCACCAATGGACATTAACTAATGCTTAACTCAGAGCAGGAATTTCTGGCACAAAGCATCTGTCTTCTCCTTTGCTCTAGAACATAAAGAGAGTAGGCAGGAAGTAGTGAAGTCTATCAGCTCTGCACACACCCACCCTTCAAACTCTCGGCACTGCAGATACAGATCCCTTGTGTCGGTAAGTGTGCATATTTCACAAACAGACAATTGTCATTAAATTCTCATCATCAGCCTTGTAAATTTTTGTAATGAACAACTGAACAAAAAATTCACTAATGATCATGACTTTAATTTGTTTTTTCCATTTTTATATTATTCACTGTAGCTGTGGAGTCCAAAGCATAATTCACATGAATATGAATACAAACTTTCCAACTTTGCTTAAAGTAAAAATTTCAAACTGCATGTGACATGGCATGATTTTACAAGATGAAAGAGGAACTTTCACCAAAAAAACATTCTGCTAGGACATGAAAGTTGACAAATACTTTACTCATTTGGGGATTTTTTGAAGAATATCACAGAGAACTGCAAAGATCTTTTAACAATTTAATTATTAAAGAAAACATTTACAAGAAGATTTGTAAACATCCAAGGCTCAAGCTCAAAACAACCAAAATTTATCATCACACATACTAAAAAGGCAAAAGATAGACACACATTTCTGCTGCTGTAGAATGTTAAATTTCTTTTTAAAATCAAGATTGTTTTAAGCACCATTCAAAACCTCATTCTTCATTAGCTGCAAGAAGGAATTAAAATCCTTTTCTCCAGTAGTAGACCTTCTGAACAGTCCTTTTGCCCACTTAATCTACTTGTGCTAAACAGCAGAAAACATTTGGTTTCCTACTCTTTTCCTCGCTCTCTGTTTTTGCATACTCTTCTCATATAAATAGTATCACTCTCTACCCACAACTTTTCAAAACCGTGGTACTCAGCTGACATGGTACTCAGTCCTTCTACTGCACCTGAAGTTATAATTATTAAAATTAACTACAATCGTGTTTTTTCATCCTTTCCTTCCATACCAAACTTGATTAACTTAAGAATCTCCTTCAGAAAGATTAATGCAGAAATGTAGAGAAGTCCTTTTGTCTGACATACAAAAAATAATTAGATGCTCTTTTCCTCATTATTTTTGATACGCACTAGCAGAGACTGTAAGTAATAACATCTTCATTTTTCTGCATAGATATTCCTAATACTTCTAAAATTCAGATTCTTAGATGTACAACCAAGCTGCATAGGCTTACTTTAAGCCACTGCATAGATCTTACTTCAAGCCAGATAAACCACAAGACTTCAGAAACATATGACAGTTTTATGATCAGACAATGAGGCCAATATTTGCAAGACAGACCTAAGTACGTAATGTTTACATGATAGTTATTTTCCCTAAAATTCCTATGCAAGAGACAACCTACAATACAAGAAGGGTTTACCTTTTGTGCTCTTGTTCCATGGCAATTCTACCATCAGTTCCAAGTAATTTCTTGTCAAAGCATATTCCGGCATTGACTGAGGCATTTTCTTTAATCTGGAAATGTATGCACAGAATTCATAAGGCTAACCAGAAATTAACTGTAAAGTATGACTCTCCTGCACCACAAGACTGATACATAGCAAAATTAAGGTCATCAGCATACTCTCTCATTTTCTGACAACAATAATACTGAAAAAAGCAGTCACTCCTCCATCAACTAATAGACTGTCTTTGTATACTAACAAGTTATTCATAGGATACAAACAGGAATGAAAAAAAGAGTTACT
>NW_009746912.1:0-2305 GCF_000703405.1 Apaloderma vittatum | reverse complement strand
CTGGGACCTCGGCAGCTCCGCGAATGCGCTCTCTGTGCTTTGTGCGTACGTGTGTGCCTGGGGATGCGCACATGTGCCTGCATCCGCTTAGATTACGCTGCATTTTTCCGGTGGTTTCGTGGGGCGAGGTAAATCTCACCCCTAGATCTGCTACTATCGTGCAGATCTTTTAATTTAATTTTTTTTAATGTATATTTTAAAATTCTTTTCCTCCGTTGCCTGCGGCCCTCGGCTCAGATTCCCGAGCACGTCGGTGGCACGTAAGGCCGGTGGGGGATTAGAGCTTCGGCTGACCCCAGGCAACCTGCTTTTGTACCGGTTTGCCGTGTGAGGTGTAACCTGCCCGTTGCCCCCTTCCCCACATCCCTGTAGGGAGAGGGCTCTCTGGTCAGCGCACTTCAGCGCTTTGTTCATGTGTCCAGTTAATGCAGATCAGAGGTGTCCGGTTGCCTTCCCCCATATTTAGGTTGGATTATTTTGAAGATGACTTCTCACACAGCAAAGTGTGTGTTACAGAAAGGTTTTTGCCTTCTGACCTAAATGCTGCTTGTTGCTAATAAACTACTTTGGGAAAACTTTTTAGGTTTTGCTAATGTTTTAAACCTCCAGCAAATGCCCCAGGTGGCAAAGGCCAGCTCTAAGACTGTTACTGCTATTCCTTATGAATGAGACCACTTAAATGAAAAAAACCACCCCTGAGTCTTGCTGCTGATGCTGTTGGTTATCTTCAGGATTACACACCAATTGCTAATTGTTGTCAGGCCGACGGTAACCAGAACTATGTGTTATTGGTCTGGGTTCTAAGTTGCATGTACTCAGCTTTGTCATTAAGCTTTTTTTTTTTGTTTTCCACAGGCAGAAACAAAATAGTTGAGAGCATTACTTCTTCCTTAAAATGGGATGGCTTTCTGTTGACCCAGGTGTTGCCTTTGTGTTTCTGTTTGCACTTCCTAGGCTGTGAAAAAGGTCTAAGGAGGGATGAACGTTCAGGTGCTCAGGTCCCTCTAGGTGGCTGGCCTGGACCACGCTGCTGTTCAGCGTCAAGCAAGTCCTACCAGCAGAGACCCGCCGTGGGTGTGGGTTTGCTGGCCAGAGGACTTTGTCTTACTGGATCTGGGCAATGGATTTAAGTTAGCCAAGTAGAAGTGATTCTGCCAGCATAACATGTAGCTTTGCTGAAGAGTAAATCCCTCTTCTAAGGCAAAAAGGGCCTTGAAGGTGTTGGATTAATCCTAGTCTAGGGTGTGACAAGAGTCATATAAGTTACTAAATAGCGATTTTCTTTTTCAGTACCTGTAGAATTCCTGGGTGAGATTATTTTTTTTTAGAAACTTCTTTCTACTTTAAAGCTTGTATCTTTTGATATGTAAAATGTATTTCTAAATGTTTATATACAAGCGTACAGCTACTGTACAGGTGGATGCTAAACTGGAGTAGCAAATACTTGTCTAGAGGAGACTATTGCTACTTACCTAGTGGTGCTATTAAATGTTGATATTATTTCTTTGACTAAAGTGAATGCCTAGTGAGAAAATTCAGGTCAGTTTATATTGAATCAGGTTCTTGGACACATTAAACTTGTCTGACTTCATTTGAACTTGCACTAAGCTTGGGTTGCTTATATGGCTTTTTCTCAAACTCACAGAGATTTATTTTGTACCACTTGACTTAAAAATCTTATGCTTCGTCAAGTATGTCTTTTTCATTAACACCTTTTATTTGTTGTTGTAATTTATAGGAGACTGACTGTGAGATTAAATTTAGTCTTGATGCTATTAAAAATAGTAAAACCACAAACAAACACGTCTCGGCCCACTTCCTCCAAAAAAAACCCCATAGAAATTCTATGCATTTGAGCAAATGTGGACATGATTTTGGAGATGCTGGATGAATGTTCTTGCTTTTAATGAACGAAGTGAGGAACTCTTAAAGCATCTTTCCCACACCTGGGAGAGGAGAGAAGGATACAGTCTGAGCTTGGCTCAGCAGCAATTCACATCCCTTTGCATCAGCCATGCCAGGGTTAATTGCATTGTGAATGTGAGTAGTTGCCACTTGCTGAAACAGCCCTTCACCTCTGGAAAGCACTAGTACTGCTCCCTGAGGAGCTGGCTGGCATCCTCAGGGCTTCAGTTACAACAGCCCTTTGCCAGTTGAAGGAGAAAAATAACAACATATTGAAGCGTCTTTGTTGGCTGTGCAGGAGGAAAGGTACACAGGGCGATGTACACCAGAATGGTTTAGCACGACACTCCCCAGCAAAATAGGCTTCGTATTTGTTGTGGTTTGACCCTGGCCGGCAGCC
>NW_009746911.1:0-2146 GCF_000703405.1 Apaloderma vittatum | reverse complement strand
GGAATCTCCAGGGTACACTCTCTCGATTGTGCAGCTCCTCGTCATGATCACCCTATCCCTTGCAAAAATGGCTTCAGAGATTTTGTAAATCACACCAAAGGCTCTCAATAACCAACTCAGTTTCATGCAGGAGACTGTTCTTTCCAGAATCCTGACTGTGGCCAAAGGTTTACATTCAGAGCATTTCACAGCTTACCTAACAGTCAGATTTTAGATATCCCAAGATAAAGCTTTTTCTCTTTTTACTTGAATTACTCTGAAGCTACAACAAAGTGCAGGTGTTAAAGGAGGCACTTGGAAAGAGACAGAGCAAGAAAAATTTTGAGAAAGTTTTTGATTCTTACATTCACAAATTTGTGGCATGTTAAGGAAAGCAGAAAGGTATGGCTGTTCCTGATTTCTTGATTTCAGAATCATTCTTGTACCATCTCTTTACAACCAATAGCAAAAAAATCACCCAAACAAACAGAAAAATAAACAAACAAACAAAACCCCAACCAACCAAAAAATTGCAAAACAAAATAAAAACAAACAAAACTCCCAAAAAAACAAACCACAGAGAGCTGAGCAAAAGTTCCGTCAAGCCATTGAAGTCTTAAATATATGTAGATAATTCCAAGGCTATACAAGAGTCCATTCTTTTTAGCTGCTACCTTTTAGTTGAAGTCACAATCTGCTGACCTTTAGTTGAATCATAACTAGTTGTTAGTGTCTGCGGCTGCTTTGATTCCCTCCATGAATTCCTAATACTAAGGACCTTTAAAAAGAAAAACACTTTCCCATGAAATCCATCATCTGATATAGCTCAGTCATCTGACTTGCAGTAACTGAACCTGGAGGTAAAAACATCTTTCGTGCTCTGTCTTATTTATCATTCCTTAAGCTTACAGCTACATTGCACAACAGGTGCCAGAGTTCATTTTCTGCTTATGTGTTTAAAGATCCCACCATTGCTGAACCTCCTAGTGAGGAGCAGGAATCCGGGCAGGTTTCGATCAGTGCCCAACCTTCCACCCCATCCATGCTTTCAGCCCAAGATATTCCAAACAAATCAGGCTCAACAATGTCAAGCACAGTAAGGCTTGTATCTCTTGGTGAAACCAAACTTCTGAGAAGCTTTCTCTTTTTCTTTTTTGTTTCTTTTTTCTTTTGCAATTTAGGGAAAGGATTCATCCTTATTTCTGCTAATTTGAACAACCTTTAGTAATCTGTGTTACTGCAGAGGGATAAAAGTCCCCACAAATCTCATTTTCCCATCTGCAGTTCCAATCAAAGTTAAATTAGCCAGCACTCACAATGCAAAGTGCACTCACAGAGCAGTCATAGAGCATCACATTCCTGCCAGCACTTTTCTGGGAGACCTTCTGCCAAGTCCTTGGAAAAGCAACCTACCATTCCCTTCATTTTGGCCATTTTCCAGCTGGCTTTCCATGTCTGTCCAGTTCCACTCTGACAAGGCACTTTGGAAGATTCATTTCTTGCAGGATGCAGGAGAAGTGGGTCAGCAATAATATTTATGTATACAAGGACAAAGAGCAAGTAATCTTGTGGAGAAGGAGCAGAAGCTGATTACTGGAATGTCAACAACTTTCCTAAAGTTTGTGCACCAAATAAATGAAGAACAGTTATTATTTCTATAGTATTTAAGTTGATTTTAGATGTTTTGCAAAACAGAGAGGGGTAAAAAAGACGTCAAACCTTGAAAGCTGACATAAATTTGAGGAGAGAGATTACACGTGCACTGCATTTCAAGCATGGGTTCAAGCCCACAATAGGAGGTCATGTTCACATCACAGGAACACAAGACTCTCCTTGGGCACAGGTTTGAAGTGACTTTTAGGAAGTAGCAGGGAAAAGCCTTTGGCTCACACTAATCCTCAGCTCAGAGCCAAAGGTGCCTCATGTGCAGCATGAGTGGCCCAGGGCGTGTCGTGCTGGCCCCTGGCCCACTGCAGATGTACCCCTTCTTTCTGGAGATGATGCCTCCCGACTGCCAGAGTCCTTTGCCACGGACAGGATGGGTAAACGGCATGAATTTAACTCCATGAAAGCAATACAAATAGCTGCAGCCAACCTACTGGCATCCTTCAAGACCAGGGGAATGTTGCCCTGACAGATAGAATCATAGAATCACAGAATCATAGAA
>NW_009746910.1:0-2286 GCF_000703405.1 Apaloderma vittatum | reverse complement strand
TTCCAACCCCAACATCCTGTGATTCTATGATGTGAGGTGGCACTAGGCCAAACTCACCCAATGCAACAGTCAAACAGCAGCCATTTCCAAGTTTCGCTCAGTGCCATCTTCCCTTCCTACACCTCACTGGTTCATTTTCTTCTGACAACAGCCAAGAAGGAGTAAAGGTTTTCCACAGCTTGTCCAGTTATGCACAGATCAGTAAAATCACTAATTGCAGTGTAAACACTACAACAGGCTGCTTCGTCAGTAAATTCAATCTCTAGACTGACAGTTTGGGGTTTGTTTTGACCAAACAGGTACACACTAAAAGTACTGTTACGGACTTCAAGTGCAGAAGACAAGGAGACAGGAAGATCTGCAAATTTTTAAAAACAAATGAAGAGGATTCACCTCAGCCGGTCAACTCTTTCAGCTGAACAAACAACCCAACTGTTCTCTGGAAATCCGAAGGAAAAGCGCGCATGCTTACATCTGCAAGTAAGTTTTGGCATCGCCATCCACTTCCGGAAAACAAAGGTTTAGACTTCCTAAATAAAACAGCTGGATTCATCAGCGTGGGCAGGAGGCAACTACGAGTCCAGCTTTACTTCAGCACTCGAGAGCAGCAGACACTCCCTTCCTCTGCTGTGTAGTGGAGTTTGAAAATTGACCCAAAAAAAGGGATTGATGAACTTTATTTCTCCATAATCTCAGTGGAGATGATGGGCTGTGGTGGAGAAAAGGAAGAATAAACACATTCCCGGTGAGGGGAATGCCACCTAAGTTGTTTTTCAGAAGAATCCACATTGGTGTAAGGACAAAAGCCTGATATGATGGCATCCTGCAGGAAAATATGGAAGAAACCAAGCAACGTAATTTCAGGAGAAACGTGGCCAAGGACAGGGTTTTTTTCCAGTCTCTAGACTGGAAGCTGACACGGGCTGATAACTGGATTAATGGGCTTTTAAGAATGAAAAAAATCTCACTTTCCACTTCCACAGGCAAGAGATCTTGGAAGATATTCCCCAGGAGAATAAAATACGAGTATTGTTTCCTTCCCGTAACCTCAACCTTGAGCCTTTCTTACGCATCAGTCACAGCAACACACCACCGACGGCTCAAATTTTTTCAATTTCTATTGTTCAATGCCAATAGAAGTTTCTTTGATCTTTCAGCTGAGCTGAGAATTTTTAATCTGTGGTCTACGACTCTGCTACCAGGAGAGTGCTAAATTACATACATGTCACCGCAGTGCCTGAAATGCCAGGTGCCAACAGAGCAGTCAAGTTGAAATGATAAGAAATTTAACTGTTCGCCTGAAATTGTCAACATTCACACCCCAAAACGACACGAGTTGAGCCAAGATCTCCCAGGGCTAAATGCAAAATTGAGTTTTACACTCCCTGGGCGAATATATCAGCCTCAAGAAACCAAAGTCACTGCTTCACGCGTGTTGAGGGTGGTGAGAAAGCAATTGAAACAAATGTCCCTGAGGTCCATGGAAATCCTACGTCCTCCTAAAAAAAAACCTCCAGGGGCTTTTTTCCAAAGAGCAATAAGAATAAACAACACCCACATTGCCCGTAACGCCTCAAAAAAGTTTGCTGGGCAAAGATTGCAGGTGAACCGTACCACAAACCGAGACTACTGCAAATAATTACACAAGGGCTAAAGGTGATCACTGATACCAACGTGTCCCAAACAAGGTGGCTCCAAAGCTCACATCCAGCTTTTTCCAAAGCAGCACCAACATCCAGGGTTCGCAGGCTTTGCACTTCTCTTATCAAGGACCTTTTCAACATAAAATTTAAAATATATTATATATATATACATATATTTTTAAAATATAAAACCACCTTACTAAGACTCCACCTTAACTCCGAGGGGAAGCAGAACAGAATTACACAGCAACATTACTCGGGGCAAAGCACTTGCCAAGAACACCCTCACGTATCCCACAGGGCACGCAAGAAACTTTGGAGATGACATCCACATTCCTTTGTTTTTATAACCACTAGAGTACATTGCAGGGGGGTTTACGGTGGTTTGGTTTCATCCTTTTTAAATCAAACAGCAGCAGAGACACGACGTAAGGCTGTAAGACACCAGCATGCAAACTGTGAGCAATTTTAAGTGAGATTTGCGTAACCTTGAACTGTCTTTACTGGTGTTTTAAGTGTCCAGAGGGTAAATTTGCTATCTGATGGTAGTGACCTGCCTTAAACCAAGGGTGCCTCTTTTTAATGTACTATTTGCAATATAGAATCACAGAGTGGTTAAGACTGGAAGGGACCTTGAAGATCA
>NW_009746909.1:0-2273 GCF_000703405.1 Apaloderma vittatum | reverse complement strand
AAAATCCAGTTGATTTCTCTTCCCCCACTAACAAGATAGAAATAACGTGGTTTGAGAAGGTTCCTCATCAATATAGCTCTTATCACCCCAAAAGAATGCTATGCACATGCTTTAGACTCAGTCCCTTCAGAGCAGCGATAAATAATTCTTACAATAAATAGCACACCTGCACGGAAGGACTGCCACAGCCTTGACCAGACGAAGCAAAAGTTTTCACCCCTCACAGGGGAGTCCTAAAGCCAAAAAAAGGATAAGAAAGGTATTGGATCTGTGCTCTCTTGCTATGAGATAAACTCTGGTAATTGAGTTGCCTGCACAATGTTTCTATCCCAGTTACCCCTTCCTCCCAGTCAAAGCTTCTGATGTTCACGAACAACTTTGACTCACTCCTTGCAAGATCAGGTCACACTTTGTTCACCTCCATGAGTCCCCCTAAAATGATTCTGATGTTTGTCTTTAGAAATGGGAGTCAACAGTGACTTAGGTTTCTGAATTGATTGCATCTGCCCATCCAAGGGGTGCTGACTAAACAACGTACCAATGCAAGGAGAGAAGATTAAGGAAAAAAATCCCATGTCTGCTAAGGAACTCAGAAGCTCTTCGGAGCTATTGCAGCTAACTGCAGACTGTTTACCTTGGCAGTCACGGGTAAGAAACACTACCATCGCCTCTACAATTCCCCTCACCTTGCCCAGAAGGAAATCCACCAACTTATAGGACTTGCAAAATGTTAACTATCTTCTGTAAAACTTATCAGAATAGTAGCTGGTAAAAAAAATAGTAATTACAAACATGGTTATACATGATCACAGTTTTGAATACAGTAGTTTTCAACTAAAAACAGATTTCAGGGACTAACAGCATTTCTATGTTCATTTCTCTTCTTATCAAAATTTCACACTGCAAGCAAAAGGCACATTGCAGTATTTGCTTCTGGCTAGACACCCTGGCTAGGATGCCAGCACTTCAGACTGCAGGTGAGGAAACTTGTTGTTCTTCCTGTACTTGCTGGTAAAATGATACACTCGGGGTTACCAGCTAAACGACAATCCTTTCCCTCCACGTTGCATTCAGATTGCTAAAGACAAAAGTGATCCTGATATTATGCAATAAAGAACTTTGCTAAATGCTATTTTTTTCCACAAATCCTAATTTTTTCTACATTTCCCTCTTAGAATAATCAGAAGTATACACTGTCTGAAATCATTAAATTGGAAGATGAATTGTGCAGAAAAATACCAGAGAGAATCTAACAGAGGTTAACTGAAACATGATGCATTATAGACTTAATTTTTGCTTGGATTTTAATTAAAATCAAAAGCATTCATGTAGCAATTGGAATGGATTTATTCAGCAGTATACTTTACCTTTGACAAGACTCTTAGAACCAGAATATTCATCATATCCATTAAAATATTTCAGCTCTTACAAGTACTAAGAAAGGCAATTTACTCTGAATAAATATTATCCCATTACACTGGCAAGTTTTGTTGTGCTTTGTTACCTATGTTACCTGTCAAGTAACTCTAACTAGTACATTTTGCTATTTACTGGTATGTCTTCACTGTTGCTTTAATTTTATCCATAGGTCCTTAAATTTTACAAATGGGGAAGCATTCAGGAATAGAAGAAAGGCATAACTTCACAAGAGCTAGTTATTTGTTTCTAGCCTTGTTGCCCACCGGAATGATGGAGATTCCAGAAATTCAGCTTTTTTTGCCTAGAATGCAGCCTGTAAGTCACACAGCTGCTACTTACTTGATTTGCTTCGCCCAGGGACAGAGCCTTAGGCATCCAATACAACCCTCCTACCAACAATTTAGTTCTTTCATTTTACATAGAGGATTATATCCGCAGTTTCGTTTCTCCTTACTGCTAATGAGGACATGTTGTGTTTGCAGACATTACTCAAGCAATTCCACACTGGAGCCCGCAGCATTGTACCATTTATATGCATGAAGAAAAATGTTTAGAACAACACACATAATTTAAGTCCTGAACTTTTCACACACACAAGACGCCATTTAGTTTTAATGGCAAACATGGAAGCCACCTGCCTTGGACGAAAGCCCAGTCAGTCAGTGAAGATGTTTTCACCAATTTCAACAAGTTTTGGGTCACATCTTACATGAATTTACTACACTAGACACCATATCCCAGTAAATGAGTGCAGATCACAGGATTCACATTACTTCAGCAGCAACTTCAAGTCAACATAGAATCATAGAATTGCCAGGGTTGCAAGGGACCTTAAAGATGATCTAGTTCCAAGC
>NW_009746908.1:0-2269 GCF_000703405.1 Apaloderma vittatum | reverse complement strand
TGAGCATCTGCTTTCTCCTTACTTCTGTTTTAGACATACTTTAAATTAATACTTAAGAGAACATTTTTCTAACCACTTGCTAGTTCCTAAGAGAAGTGGTGCCTGTTATTGAAGCAGATAAAATTGCCTAGCTGGGGGGAAATATAAGCTATTCTTAATATTATGATATCTTGTGATGATTAAGCATTTCTTATATATGACTGTGGTTTTATATGTGACTTCATAAACTGAGAAAAATTTACTCTTTGCTGTGAAGAACTTTACTGTCTAACAAGGTGTAACGCAGTCAAGAAAGAGAGATTGAAAAGAAGTAATCTTGACCTTGTATATTGGTCTTTAAATGCTTAGAATTTGAGTGACCAGAAAGGCAAAGCAGAAAGTAATCTTAGCTACTGCTGTGTGAATAAAAAAGTTTAAACCAGAATGATGTAAAATCAATAATTATCTGTTTGTGGCCACATGAAAGGCTTTATTTAGGACGATATTGAGTCTTGTGGTAGTGCTTAATAGCTCATAAAGAGAAAAAAATACCCTTAAGTCACCTGTTTCTGTTTTTTATCTGATGTGATAATTTCACATCACCTCAGTTTTCATTTCTGTTTAAAGAAATACAGTCATAATTTGCTATCAAAACAGGAGTGGAAATGTATTTAAAGATGAGACCTTTGTGATTCACTAAGGAGCAATTTCTTGTCTGAAAATGGGCTTCTAATGATTCGTTTATATGTTGATTACGGTATTGCAGTTTGCCCTGTATCGCATTCAGAAGCAGCCTGATCTGAGAGAACCTTGTCTTACTGTATCGCCCAATATGCAGACCTTCTTGGTGGAGTTTGAGGACCTTCAAACATAAAACCAGCCATTAAGTTTGGAAAGAAGCACTAGTGTTTTATTTTAAAGGAAAACAACAAAACATTGCTATTACTCACTATTTTCTTCCTTGTTTTCAGAAGAAAAGCTGGTCTCCTGTAAAACGTGCAGTGTTTCTTTTCCTGAACGCAACTTCAGACTTTTCCTTTTTGCAGTCCTCCTGTTCCCCTTGCCTCATGACCATTCGGCTTCCTTTTTTTGTATTTCTTTTCCCATTTTCAAAAGTACTTGAATGACCACCTGGGAGCGCAAGCAGGATCAGAATAATGAGCCTTGGCCCTGTGTGGACATCTGCTAGGTGTTCTGCTCATTCATTCTGTGCCTCTGTTTTGAGTGGTACATCTATAACATATTTGTCTTGCCCCTGTAGCATTGTTTTTCTTGTAAGATGGAACTTAGAGTATTCATAACCGCACAGCGTAGACTTTTTGGTGCCTTAGGGGCCTCTTTTGAAGTCACTTGTCTTAGCTGAGACTCCTGACTATGAGGGGGCTGCCTGAAATGTCCTGAAGCTACAGCCCGTGGTGTTGCGCAACAAGAAGCTTTCAAAGCTGCTCTGGTTTTGTGGGATGTCAAGGAAGGTAGAAAAGTGAAGTGTGTCTGGTGGCAGTTTGTCTGTCGTGACTGATGTCTTCTGTCAATTCAGACATCGTTGTGGTCATGTCTTTTGATCGAAAGAGCAGATCTTTCCTCACTGTTCCTTCAGGAGAACCACTGCAAGAGGGAATTGGGATAAAAATTATTGTTCTTCGAGTTCTTGATCCCTTAAACTCCACTGAGGTGAAAGGATACTGAAGATGACGTTCTTCACAAGTATGCAGTAATCGCTTGTTCTAATTAGTCAGAGAAGAAATTCAGAGCATGTGCTGTGATGGAAAGATGTAGGGGTTGCCTAAAAAGCCTGTATTTTCTGGACAGTGAACTGCAGGACTTTAAACAAGTGGAGGACTATACAAAAATGAGTGCTGAGGTAATGAAATATAAAAGTAATTTAGCAGATAAAGTGGGGTAAATATATACGGGGAGAAAAAACAATTCTAACTTCATCTAGAACATGATGAATTCTGAGCTGAGCGTTACTACTGAAGGACAAGATCTCAAGGTTGTGATACATGGTTCCAGGGAAATGTCAGCCCAGTTGTTAGTAGCAGCCAGCAAAGAACATAAAATACTACAAATTATTCTGAAAAATCATTATGTTTAGGTCTAGTCCCTTCATTCCAAAAAAGGTGTGATAGAATTATAAAAGTGATGGAGATGAGCTACAAGGATTATCAGTCTGTATTTAGAATGACTGAGCATACTTAGAGTTGTCAGCCTGAAAAAGAGCCAACAGCTTGGTGGAGATGAAGGGTGAGATCCTGACACGTGAATTACAAAGAGCAAGTAGGTATCAGTC
>NW_009746907.1:0-2173 GCF_000703405.1 Apaloderma vittatum | reverse complement strand
AAAAAAAAAATTACTTGGGATTTGAATCACAATGATTTCTACACATAGAGATAAACTATAAGAAAATCAAACGTAATTAGTATAGTTCAGCAGAACCCTGATGTCTTCAGACCATAGTTTCTATTTTGTTGCTTCATATACGTACTCTTTAGTTGTCTTGAAGCATCGTTCCTGAAGTATCATTGAAAGTATCATTCTTGAAATACTTAGAAGTGTACTCCAGTGGAGACTGAAAAGGAGAACCAGGGCATTCAAAGCTAGTTTCCTTTGGTTTAGGCATTTGAAATGACAGAATGCAATCCTGCAGGATTTAGCTAGCCATTAGGCAGACAGCAAAACTTGGTTTGTCCTACAGCTGCCAAGTTTCAACAGTACGATACAACCACATCCTAAACATAAATGCGTACACACACAGTGAAACACTAACGTATCTAAAATCCACCTGATTTGTAAAATTAGTTGATTGTCTATCCTTCTTACTTGAGCATTGCAATATTTCCACCATATACACAGAATTATGTACCAACACGTACGTATGAAATTGAGCACACACAGTAGCAGGCTGAACGTATCAGAGACACGCCCAGTTTTGTAACCAGACTCCTCCAAATACCAGAATACCCTACCATGGTTTATACCACTTCACACAACAGATTAGGTAGTCTCCAAATCTGCAAAGCAGTTACTATTTTAAACTGTATTTGTGAAAATAGCAGGTCCTACACATGAATTGTAGCACAGCTACAAGTTTCCCAATAGAACAGAGCCATCCAGAGCATAAATCAGGCCCAATTCTAAAAATAGCATGGAATACAGCTACAAAAAATTCCAGCAAGGAAGGCATTCGTATCAAACACAGCCTGCAAGCTTGCGAAACAGAAGGAAACCCTGCCAGTATTAGAAAGACACCGTATGATTCACTCTTTCTCATGGAACTTTCTCAGGCACTTTCTCTGCTGGTGCAAAAAGCAGTTCAGAATGCTCTTCCAAAACACAAACTACCCGAATATGGCACTGTAAAAGAAAGGAAAAACAGCAGCACTAACGCTCAATACTGGGACTCGTTTGTAGCTTTGCTTGTTTACAAGAAGAAGAAAGTTATTTACATTACATGATGTCTATCTTAAATATTAGAGAACAACATAGGTTCAACAGCAAAGCGTTGAACTTATCACAAAAGTCTTACATTCATCCTCACACCAGGAATTAGATCCAAAGTCTGAGAACTTTATCCTGGAGACAGACAATCTATAAAATGTTAAAGGGAGGGAGAGGCGAATGCCGCATCACTTGCTCACGGGGCATGGTCCCTGTTATTTTCCACTCAATGCTTCTAGCTGTATTTTTTCAGCAACTAAAGCTGCGCACACAACCAGGATGCACAAAAGTGAAAGAAGACAAGTTCTTCCAGAAGCGTGTTCACACATGCACAGACTCGAGGCAGTTTAAGGGAGCCTATAGCTAATACCAGGCCGAGTGCAAAGAGAAAAGGCCATTTCCCTTTAAAACTGAGAACAAACAAACAAAACCCAAAAATCACACTGGGGTTCTGTCTTTGCTTGATTAACTAATTGTGTGACTTTGAAGTGATTCATCTATTCCTGATTAAGTCCGAGCATGAATATTTATTTTGGCATAAGAAACTAATACTCGACATTTTTCAGGCGTAGCTCAATCACTCAGGACAAGCAAAACAAACCCCCCAAACCTCTGCCATCCATTGCAGCAAACCAATTCATGTGAACACAAAGCCTCGCTGTACACTGAGGTGAAAAGACTGAATCCCACCTCCTTTACTACAGCCTTGACACACCATTTGCACCATTAAATCATAGTCGCAACAGGAAACATATTTGATTGTATCTTTGAGCAATTACTTCAACCAGAAGTACGCTCTTGACCTCTCTGACACCCTTCGTTTCATATGTAGGCTGTTCAGCACAGCGGCCGACCTGCACCTTGCCTTTGCACCTTCATACTGACCCTACTACAGTTTGTCATGCCCAGCAGTACAGACAGAGCAGTGAGGTTAAAGCTCACCTGAAACACCTGCCTTCTGCGGAGCTGCCCTGTACCCACCTGAGGCCATTGCTCTTCCCACACGATCTGCAAACAATGACAGGGTTGGGCTTATGCTCTCCCATCACCTGGTGATTTCCCGCCAGCTTCTCTC
>NW_009746906.1:0-2011 GCF_000703405.1 Apaloderma vittatum | reverse complement strand
ATAGACACCCGCCACAGTATCACCCATGCTACCCTGCCCCCTCATTCTTACCCACAAACAATCCAAGTATGACATGAGAGAAAAAAAACCAGGAGAGCATGAGAAACAATGAGACTATCAGTGTCTTTAAAAATCAGCAAGAACCGTGCTGTAATAGTCTCTATATTAAAAAGGGCAGTATATATTTTCTGAGGGTTAGAATTGTTAATGTGAAAGGCTTAAAATTTGACTTAAGATAAACCACGTGCAAGACATAGGTACATGTGCAGAATTTTTAACCTTGTAACAGGAAAAAGACCTAGAAAGCTACAATAAAAATGGCTGGACTTAAGTAACACAGTAACTTGTTTTAATAGATGGACTGAGAATTACAGAGAGCACCAGAAGGAATAAGATTTAGAACTCATGCCAGGTAACCTGGCTCCAGTGCAATACCAGCTGATGGATACCATGGAAGGAGATAAAGATCTGCTCCTGATGTGGCAAAGATGGAGCCTAACTGCCTTCCCTAGCCTGGGTGGAGCGCTTGGTCTCCTTTAGAGAAGGAACTTCGCAATTTTAGATTGTGCAGATCTAAACAAATACCTAAGGCAGGCAAAACTCAACCCATCTTGTAAATAGTGCTCAGTTTCTGAAAAGCACAAAGTGCTCTTTTTACACGTTCTCACAGACATTATAGAAGTGAAAAACCAGTTTTTGCTGGTGATTGCCACCATGGCTCGTCATTTTCCAAAGTGAATATGCAGTTCATGGAATACCTGCCTATTAGTAGGTGTGGATGCCATTTCAGGAAGTGAGGGAGTAGAAAATAGAAAAGTAGAAGAAAAACTTTTTTTAGTCTCATCGTCTATTAATTTTTTTTTCTTTGTGTCTCCATTCCAATTTCTGCTCTTCCTCTCTTGACACTAGGCTTAATAAAGCTGCAGCCAAAAGCTGTTTTCTGTACCAAACAAGAAACAAAACCATACCAACATAGCCTTTTGTGTTTAGGCTTTAGAGACTACAATGAATGAAAACAATCTTGGAACCTTCTTGGTCTGTATCATCATGAAGGAATCAAATAAAAGAGACTTGATTAAGGTAAGGTGGTAAAAATATAAGCATTCCACTCTACTTTGGAGTGAGAATTCATCACACGCAGGAATCTAAGTGTTTCAGGGCCAATAAAATTTGCCTGCCTATCGAAGCTCTTGGACAAGTATTAGCCTCTGGGTTAGCTACTTGGATTGAAGGTCAGAGACCTAAAAAAAGGCCAATGATCATACAAAGCCTGGAAATAGAGTGATCATACAAATAGCAGCAGCAATTAAAAAAAAAAAAAAGACCAAAACACACATACGCTTCCCATTGCGAACACTTAAAAGTGTTTAGGCTGCATTTATATAACTCACTGAAATTGCAAGTCAAAAAGATACAGTCAAAACATGTTTAAAAATAAAGAATAAGAGCTCCTTTCCTTCCCCAGTGACAACAGATCAAAAGAGAAAATCACAAGTTTGTAAGATGAAGCAAACATTTTGTAAGATGAAGTAAGATGAAGTGTTGCTAATGAGTGAACAAATTTAGATTGAAATCTAGAACAATCCTTCCATTTAGTAAATGTACCAATAAAAAAAGAGTACCAATAATGTTTCTTCACTGAAGAACTGAATTACTCCTAGGTTAGAGGCATCAGTTTATCAAAGAATTACCTATGAAACTGCACACTATCTACTAAATCTTCTTTGTTCCAGTAGTGCACATTGGTTTCATTGCAGATGTGTATTTCTAAGCAAAGAAAAGAGAAAAAGAAGATAGGGTGGGAAAAAACCCAGAACAAAGGAGAGAAAACCAGCATAAAAGATAAAAGTCTGCTCTTGCTTGTGTTCTCGGTTTTGGGCAGAGCTAGCTGGAAAGACAGATTTGGAGACATGAGGTTTCCTCGCTTCTGTTTATTCCTGTTGCGCTCAGAGAAATACAATTTTGATAAAATCTTTGTAGATACAGTGAACTGCATCAGAAGAATATTTGA